>NW_026136727.1:0-123738 GCF_905237075.1 Dicentrarchus labrax
TCCGTCGTGCAGACCCCGCCTCCCTGGAAATAAAATATATTTTTTAAGAAATAATTTCAGAAAGAAAATAAAATAAAAACTGGTGAAACACAGGAGGCAACACATCAACGAAATAAATTGTGTAAAATTAAATCGTGATGCAACGTGCTAATTCCAGGTGTGTTTACACTGTCAAAGGTGCAGCTCAGGAAGTATTATGCATATGAGAAATGACAATCAGAACACAAGGTAAGTTGGTTATTACAAATTAGTGGTGTGAGAGAGTCAATATGCATATGGGACAGAATGTAAAAAGGACAAATCCAGACAGAGAAAGTGGAGATTGTGACATTCATGATTTTTTATTGGTATTGTTTAAATAAAATTATAGTGAGTTGAATTATTGAATAGTGTCACTCTTAATTTTCCAAGTCTGATGTGTTGGTCCGGAGATGGTAACGGGCCGAGTTCCCTCCGCTCTCTATCCTGCATACAGGTTCAGGTGAATAATGAGGTGAGGAGATGGTAATGAAAATGAGTAGGGATGATGATGATGATGATGATGATGATGATGATGATGATGATGATACAACACGTCAAGCTCGGCCTTCCCAATGTGAATTTAAGAGGTAAGTGATACATTTGAAATTGGTAAAAGTCCATGGTGCCGTATGAGTTATGTATAAGGTTGTAATAACATGTTGAATAACTATGATGTAATGTGTTGTGAATTATCTTGTGTGTGATGTGCTGTAATTAATCTATGTGTCATGTAGGTCTGAAATTAAGTTGTCCAGCTCCCCTAGCCAGTGGGAGAAGATAGCACTGGCTGTCTCTGTAGTCCACTGTATGTTGTCAGTTTGTGTTATGAAATCCTGGTCCGGGAAAGCTGAGAAATGTGTATAGTGTTTTATTATGTGATTATTGATTATTGCCAGATTGTGCTGTTCTATTGCTGGTAGATGTGGTGAATGGTTGATAATAGGAACGATTATGGAAGCATTAGGGAAGGCCGAGCAAGCCTTGTTGACCACAGTTCTGAGCTGTTTCACAGAGGTGTTGTGGGGATCCTGAGCCCTGTTATTTAGGCCCACCGAGAGGATCAGCACTTTTGGGTTTCTGTTAATTGGTGTTTTTTCCAGAATCTTCCAGAAATGATAGAAGGAGGCTCCCGGGTAGCTGTCAGCCTGGACAAAAGGGTGGTTAAATTTGGGGATTCTGTGTATGTTTGAATCCCCCAGTATGGCAATTGGTTTATTAATTTTGAATTCCCAGTCCCGCAGCTTGCGGTTGTCTCTGGCCTGATGGTAAGTGGGGTCAGAGGCTGTGTCTGCGCATGCGCCCGCGCCCCGGTGGGGAGAGCCCCTCGGCTCGGTACGTCTCCCGGCAGGTGTATTTTTGGAATGGGTGAGGAAAGATCAGAGTTGGAATAGTAGTCTGTCATGTTGACTTTTTGACCTAAATTACTCATCATTTCATTTTTCCTCACAGATTCTGTGTTACACCGGGGAGCCGCCTCTGCCTCAGTGGGTGCGCTCTCCCCACCCTGATGTGATCTGGGCGCGGGCGCCGGGAGATGGAAGGTGTCGTTTAATACTGACCCCAGGCCAGACTCTGCATGAACGCAGGTAGGTGTTGGGGTGCTACTGCGGGACTGGGAGCCCTGTGTGTCATTATTGTTTTTTCGAGTAATTATGTTTGTTACTCCAGGCTGACAGCAGTCCTCGGGAGCCATGGCATTCACCGTCCTCTGGGGGCAGCGCCTGTGGGGGGAAGTAGGAGGTGAGTGGTAGTCTGGGACTGGGGTGTTGTCCAGAGGCTGTGGAGAGATGTGGTTAGGCTGAGGAAAAGAGGGCTCCGTGTTAGGCAGGTGAGGAGGGAGGGAAAAGAAAAATCCTCATCCGAATCACAATATTTCAGGGGGGAGGAAGGGTTAGAAAGAGTGGCTGTGGTGAAGAGCAGATCATGTGCAAATGTAATTGTGTCTGGATCGATTCTGTTGCCGTAGCGTCTAAGAGCCCATTGTGTGGCTACTGTAAACGCCAACTCGTTGCCAGGGGTGTTAAGGAGATGTGTGATTATGTCTTTGTAATGTGCTAATAAAATGTGCATGTTTTGCCATAACCAAGTGAGTGTGTTTTCTTTGAGTGTGTCTGTTGTGTTTTGTGATGGAGAGGATGGTTTTATGAAGCTGGCCAGTTGGAGTGTTTTGCGTAACATCCCTTTAGGAATTTCGCCCTCCTCAAAAGCCTGCTGTATGTTGTTGTGATGATGTGTGGCTTGTATAAGTTTTAAGTGATGTTTAGCTGCAAAACGGGTGGATGTGTCCAGTGCCTGTTTAATTGGTGTGTGTGTGTTCGTATGTGCGGTGTTGTTTGTGCCGTGTGTGCTGCTGTGTCTGCTTTCCGGTCCGCTCTGTGTGTGGGGAGAAAAAGAAAAAGAGAGAGAGGGAGGGGTCCTGTAAGTTGCAGCCGCGGGTCTGCCTGCTCCCCCCAACCCCGCTCGTGTCGGGGTCCGCTGCCCTCCGCCCTGTGTGCACCCGTGTGTGTGTGACCCACCTGCGTCCATCTCGCTGCATGCGGTTGTTGCGGTTTCTGCGTCATGTCGTTCCGTGTTTCCGGGTTCTCTGTGGAGTAGACTGGGTGGAAAAAGTCTTATTTCTTTTTAATCCAACAGAGGAGGAAGCCGACAGTTGCGGGAGAGGAGGATGAAGCGCTCAGGTAGGCAAGGTGTTCACACCGGGTGCTATTAAAACGTAACTTTTAATGATTTAAATTTAAAAAACCAACGAGGGTCCTGGTTCCGAATAATAAAGAGACTAATTAAAAAGTTTAAGGAGCGGCAGCGGCTCCGCTGACAGAGCAGGATCCCCTGACGTTTCGTGCCTCGCCGGCACTTCTTCAGAGGGGAAATGAAAGGGGGAAAGGGTTAGGGTTAGGGTTAGGGTTAGGGTTACCTGCTGGAGGGCCTGGTGCGGTGGAACGAGAATCGAGGCAGGGCGGCAGTTGAGGGAGGACAGAGGTCGGCGCTGCGTTGCTACAGTGCCCAGCTGCAGCACAGCTTCGACCAGCTGACCCAAGAGCTTCTTGGGCTCACGCTGGTCGACACTTACACCGTGCCCAGGGAGTACACAGGTAAGTCATAAATCTGTCTGAGGTAACGGTAACGTTTAACACCTGTCTTAGGTGTCTGTCATTTAACATCTCCTGACACTCCAGGGACTGATGAGGAGGAAGCGGGGGGGGCAGTGATGAAGGGTTCGGAGGAGGAGGAGGAAGAGGAGCCAGAGGAGATTCGTCTCCTCGAACACCACAGCGCTCTCCTTCAGTCCTCAAACCTCACCCGCCCCCCCCGCTTGGACCTAATGGAGGTGCAGCAGGCTGAGGAGGAGGACGTTATCGGGCCAGACGGTCGAGGCAGCTACCAGCACGTCGTGGCCCTGGCCCAGGCCCTCGTGGAACTGCGCCACCGCCGCTACGTCACTCCCAGGCAAGCCAGAGAGGTCACCGCTCTCTGGCTGAAATTGAGTGACTGGGACAAGGCGGCGGTCACATTCCCCCCACGTCACCAGGACCGGCTCGTCCAGGGCCGATTCAGGACCACCCAGCGGCACGCTCACACACCAGGGGTGGATAGTGTGAAGCGGTAAGCAGTCACAATAAATTTCCGAGCTTTGTTTGGTTCTTGTTCTGTGCTGTCAGTCACTAACTAACTCACTCTCTCTCTCTCTCTCTCTCTCTCTCTCTCTCTCTCTCTCTCTCTGTGTGTCAATGTAGTGCGGTCCTGGGCAAGGGGGCGGGAGCGGCGCAGTCTCCCGATGTGTCGAGGCTTGTGGAGGCTGTCCTGCTGGACCTCAGCATCCTCCACTGCAGTGAGGGGAGGACGATTGCCGGGGTCCGCATTCATCGCTGGAGTGCCGTCATGAGGGACTATCAAACAATTCGAGAGAATGTTTATAGTTGTGCAGCCCTCATGCAGGCACCCGCATCCAGCTGTATGAGGTCAATCAGCGGACCCTGACGCAATGTTAAGACCTGATCCTTTCTCTCACATCTGATCTGAAGTGGCATTGTGTGTGTGTGTGTGTGTGTGTGTGTGTGTGAGAGTGTGTGTGTGTGTGTGAGTGTGTGTGTGTGTGTGTGTGTGTGTGTGTGATGTCATGATTACTAATGTGCATTTGTTACATTCTGTTTTTTAAGGCACACCAAGAGGAGCAAGGCGATGATGAGGGACACCATCGCCATTGCAGTCCCGGGGCCCAGCGCTTCCCAGACTGCAGCGGAGCCCCTGCCTGCCCCACGGACTGTGCTGCAGCAGCCTGAGCAGCCAGACCAGCCCCTCCAGCACCGCCTGCCTGCGGACGCTTCTGGTCTGGCTGCCACCATCAGAGGGCCGCTGGCCCCGGAGCTATACGACCTCATCGTCGCCAGCTCCTCAACTGCCACCACCTCCTCCTCCTCCTCCTCCTCAGCCACCCCACAAGCCTCCACCAGTGTCAGCGCGGACGCCGTCCGTCCACCAGTGCCAGCGCAGAGGCAGGTGTCACCCCCTCCACAGCCACAGCTGCCACTGCTCCACCAGTGCCTAGAAACACTGCCTGGAGGCGCAAGCTCCAGGAGGAGAAAGAGCGTCGTGCCCGGGAGCTGGGAGAATATATGAAACCAGCAAAGAAGGTCTCCCACTTCAACTGCAGGCACTGTGGCCAACCAAAGACGCGGCCGTTTGGCCACAGCCGCTACAAGACGGAGACCTTCTGCTCCCGGGCCGACGGGAAAGGGAGAACTGTGGAGCAGTGGCTGGCAGAGGTGAAGGGGCGTGATGGTGCAGCCCCCCTCCCTGAGCGAACACTTTGTGTGTGTGTGTGTGTGTGTGTGAGTGTGTGATGGGGCAGCTCCCCCCTCCCTGAGCGAACACTTTGTGTGTGTGTGTGTGTGTGAGTGTGATGGGGCAGCTCCCCCTCCCTGAGCGAACACTTTGTTTGTGTGTGTGTGTGTTTGGGAGGGAGGGATTTGTAAATATTGTGTATATAGTGTATTTAGTTAGTCAGTTGTGTTTGTTAAATTAATATTATGTATATAGTTGTCATATATAAGTTATACCTGTTTATTTGTCCCACAATGGGCAAATTCCAATATCTATATAGTTGTATATAGTTGTCTTAATTGTTTTAGTTTAAATAAACTTTTCTTTTTTTAAACCAATGCTTTCTCCTGCTTCTTTCTGCCTTTAAGAAATTAAATAAATATAGGGAAGACTAGGTATCTAGAATAGGTGCCTGATATCAGTAAATCCCCACAAGTTACAGTCACAATACATCATTCCCTCTCCTCACTTGAAACTAGGGTCAAGGGGTCAACCAGGTCAGGTTCAAAGGCTTACTTAGAGACTAGGTGAGAATTGGCCTTTTACAAGTGGACATTGTAAAACAACAGGGGGTGCCGAGGGGCCTTCACTTCTCACCTCCTGGCTTCCTGATTAAAACAACAGGGGGGCTCTTATCTCCTGCGAGAACTTGGGGGTTTGACCGGACTGAGAGAGGGCCGAACTGGTAGGTGTGTCTCCCCCAAGAGGGGTTTCAAAAAAAGGCAAAAAACAGACAGTCAATTCATTCAAGCATTTTATTTGGACAGAATGGAAGGCAGAAAAGCAAAGCGAAAAACCAGACATGTCACTTCATTAGGTTTGTTACAAATACACTTTTTAAAACTACATATGTGTTTCTATGTACCTTGACTAACAGAGTTCTGTATTGTATTTTATATTTTAGGGGACTACGACTGCACATCCTCCTCATCCTCCTCCTCCTCAGCCTCCTCATCCTCCTCGTCATCCTCCTCCTCCTCCAGCTCCTCTCCTCGACAGCTTCAGGCAGCAGAGCCAGTGGCGGGGACCAGCAAGCCCACCCGTTGCACTGTCTACAGGCGCAAAATTAAAGCGGCAAAGGACAAAAAAGTCCTCCAAGCACGCACGGTGGATGGTGGCCACGCGTACTTCAAGGGCCAATACTTTTGTGCTGTGAAAGAGGGCCCTGGAGGACGCACAGTGCAAGAGTGGACCAGGGAACAGCTTGGCCCTGGTGAGCTGCAGAAGCTCCCCAGAACAACAGCCTGGAACCTCAAATGAAGGTATGAGAAACCAGAGAAACCGGGGGGGAAAGTGAGGAAGCCCCACAAACTGAGGATCTGCCAGCTCTGTGGCCAGCCACAGCAGAAAGACTTTGGCCACAGCCAATATGGGGGAGAGCACTTCTGTGCTCTTTATGAAGGGAAGACTGTGGAGCTGTGGCTGGCTGAGAAGAGGTCAAAAAAACATTAAAATTATCCAACTGTACTGTATCATCCAAGCACCTTATATGTTTCATCTGTTCATTGCACCTTATATTTTTTATTTTTACTTTGGACTGCATTATACTGGTTATTTATACATTTTTTATATTGCATTCTATATTGCTTTTTTTGATTGTGTGTGTGTGTGTGTGTGTGTGTTTGTTGTTACTGTGTGTAATGCTGCTTCTACACTGCAATTTCCCTGCTTATGTTATACATTTTTAACCTTTCTAATAAACATTTAATTGATTAAATCCTTGTCTTCTCTATTTAAATATTTTTTAACTTAACTTTTTAAACCTGGAGCCATTCATGAGGCCAAAACCATTCAAATATTAATGTACATTTAACCAAACAAACCTGGAGCCATTCATGAGGCCAAAACCATTCAAATATTAATGTACATTTAACCAAACAGGTCTCGTCGCTTTAAATGCGTGCGGGGCCTTTAATTCTCCGTGTCGCCGCCGTATGATAAGTAGCCATGTGCTCGGGATGACGTAGGACAACAGCTTTTGACTGACACATGTCGAGAGAAGGGGGGGAAAGGGGGGATCGTTCCAATTCTTTGGCGTTATAATCGGGAGAAATAGAAGGAGAGGCTCTTTGGGGCTGCTTTTTATCACACGAGCCCGGGGAAATGCGGCCGACCCGGGGGCCGGGGGGCCGGCTGCGCGCGCCGCCCTCGGCGCTCCCGCACGGCTCCCTTGCTTCTTCGCGCAATATGACCAGCAATGGTCTCTGTATGCCAGCCAATGAGCAGCAGCCAGTGCTGTCGAGCGTTAGTCGAACGTTGTCAGCTCTGGGCCAATGAGCAGCCAGTGCTGTCGAGCGCTAGTCGAGCGTTGTCAGCTCTGGGCCAATCAGCAGCTCGGATTGTCGAGCGTTAGTCGAGCGTTAGACGTTAACGCCCACCTCTTAACCTCACCGGCTGCCGTATGCGACGGACAGAAATCCCCGTGTGTATTTGAGAGAGCAGTGAGATCTGAGAGAGTGAGTAAAACCAAAATAAATAGAATATTAATGTACTGATATAACACAGCGACCCCACTGTACTGTTACGATGTACTGAATGGAGTTAATGTTTTATTACGTTCTGCCGGCACTCTCTGGTTAGCTTATGCTAATATTGAACGTGGACGTCAGGCGTCCTGTTTACACATTTAAACCATATTTATACTTCGAATTTCGACTCCAAACTGTAGTAACTACATCTACAGGGTCTAAGGAAGATAATCAGGTAGTCTGTTTATAGATTAAATACATTGTGAGAGATCGCCAGCCCTCAGAAAAGTAGTAACTAAAATGACCCCATTCACCTCCTTGTTTTTAGTTAGCAAAATCGCGGCTGGTCTGTTTACACATTTAAACCATATTTACACTTCAAATTTTGACTCCACATCGTTGTACCAGCATCCCAAGGGTCTTAAGAAGTGAGCCAAGTTGTCTCATCACGTTTTTAAAGCGTTTCCAGAGATCGTCGGCTCATCACAGCAGTGGCTAAATGCTCATTCATTTCCAACGCTTAGCATGCTAATAGCGATTTATATGCTAACGCATCTAAAGCACAGTTAAACTTTAAATATCAACTCCACACAATAGCAGTACAACATCCTAGGTCTCAACAAGTAAACACAGTATGGGAATACTATTTTAAACACATTTCACCGATCGGTAATGACATCGGCGGCAGTGCTAACTTACGCTAACGTTACATTGGCTCGCTGTTTCACTGCTAACTGATTACTGTATAATATATAAGCTGCCTTTTCGCTGTAGCACATAATCTGTTTAAAGATTAAATACATTTTGAGAGATCGCCATTATGTAATGTAATGTAACGTAGCTGTAGCTAGGATGCTACAGTATAATTACAACATGTGACGATCTCTGAAAACAAAATTAAAGTATGAAAAGACTATACAGTTAATGTCCTTTGAGCCTTAAGGTTATAATATCACCAGGTGAAATCAAAAGATAAAGTTTAAGTGTATGTTTTATACATTAACAATAAGCCTGTTTGTTTAATGGCTGCCAATGCATAGGGGGCTAACCCTGGGCTCATTATTTACCTTTTGTGTCACGTGATGTTAGTTTGTTAACGGTAATGTTTCAATAGTGAATGTGAAGTACCAGTATATCATTAATCTTATGTGTGATATTCCTGGTAATATAGCAGTTAATATGTAGTTTAACCTGTAATGCTCCTTTAATGCTGTGCTGTGTCATTTCTTGTCATTGTAGAAATGGTTTTTGCAAAACTGCAATTCACAGCCTCGCAGCAGCTTCTCCTGCGGGCCTCTGGTGAGGCGGTGGCCTACATCGCCGCCGAGGGGCCACGCGGGGCCGCCGCTGCTGCGAGGGCCAAGAAGCCGGAGGAGGTGGAGAAGGAGGCACAAGCCCACGTCGTCTCCACGGGCGGTGACCCTGGGAACCACATGCTGGTGCTGAGCTGCCACAGCATCCAGTTTGGGAAGTACCAGGGTCAAACGTTCCGTTGGCTCCTGGAGAACGACGTGGGCTACACGGTACAGTTGGTCGCCAGCCACCAGCAGGAGCGGGAGAAGAGTGCCTCCGACAGCCCCCCTTATGGCCAACAAGGACGCTCTCGCCCAGTACTCGTGCACCCACCCGGAGTTCGCTGAACACATAAGATTCCACCGGGCGCACGAGGAGGCCCGGGCTCGTGCCAGTCAGCCCGGGTGTGAGGGCGAGGCCCTTGTTGGCTTTGGGAAGTCTAAAGAGGACACCCTGAAGGACCTGTACGAGTCCTCTGATAAGGACCGCCAAGGGTGAGTGATTGGTGCTACACACAATGGATTGTGAATTGCTGTATGTCATTATTGTTCACTAATGTGATGCCGTCCATGTTGTAGATTTGTCAAGTGGCTTCGAGGGAAGACACTGCACCCTGGGACTGCAATGGACGCCGCCAGGAAGTACATCCTGGGCCGAGACGCGAAGCGGTCGGCAGAGGCGGCAGCTGCGGCTGCTACCCCCCTCCACCCACCAGCAGCCGCAGCATCAGCAGCAGCGCCCCCACCACCACCAGCAGTGGCCCCAGCAAGTCCGCTGCTTCCACCGCGCTGTAGCCACACAAGCCGATCGCCTCCAAGATCGCCGCCGGCGTCCCATGGGCCCAGGTGAGCTGCAGGCCAAGGTCAGGAAGCTGATGACCACACCTGCACAGCCTGCAGTTCGAGGTAGATCTCTTTCTTTCTCTTTAACACAACAGAGTACAGTTCACTGTACATGATTTACTAACCATTGCCCAACCCCCCCCATAGCGGTGTCTACATCCTTCAGAGACCAGCGCCCCTCGGTTCCGCCGCCGCCCCACGCCACAGAGGTGACGGACGAGGAACTGGTCCAGATGGCCACTGACATAGAAACAGGTAACTGGCACCAAACTGGACGTGTCACATTTGCCATCAATATATATTCTTCTGTCAGTGTGTTTGTATTAACTGTAATTGTTTCATTTACTGGTCGCTACAGCTGATGCTTGAAGGACAAAGGTAGGTTTGGCAGGTAATATAGCCATCTTCGTAGGTGGTAGTGCCATCCTCACTCATGTGGCGGTAATGTAGATTTGATTAAACGCCTTCACATGTCTACTTCCCTTGGCTCTGCTGCATCTTGTAGCACTAAACCTTCTGCCCTAATCACTGGCATACTGCATGTCATCAACACTCAGACTCACTTAGTCTTGTCCCATGACTATCATTGTGCTGAATCTATTTTGTTGTGTGTGACTGTGTCTGAAGCTGACGTACAGGTCCTTCAGACTCTCCCGCTCCCGCTGGTGGTGACGCCTCCATCTCCACCTCCTCCGGCACCGTCGGAGGAGGTGGAGATGGAAGAGGAAGGAGAGGAATGTGGAGCAGCCCGCAGCCTCCACTCCTGCTTCGGCTGAGGTACAAACACACACACACACACACACACACACACACACACCCACCTGTACTCATGGACGCACAACTCAGTGGAGTCGACTGTCAAACTGCATGTAGCACCGACTCAGCCTCCTTACAGTGTGTTTGTTTGTTTGTGTTGTTTTTTTCCTCACAGGCCCGGTTGCCTGAGAGCTGGCGGACAGCTCTCACCGTGGAAGAGCAGGAGTGGATCGGCCGGGAGCTGTTCCAGCCAGACAGCAAGGGGAGGACTAAACTCACCACGGACCTCAAGCTGTGGTGGGATCCCCCTCAGCCCCGGCCGAGTTATACTCAGCCACCCGCCTCACCAGCTGCCTTCTTCGCATGTCGGCTGTTCCTCTGGACGCCCCCTGCGTCTGAGGTAGGCACGCCACCTCTGCATCTCACATCACCACACTGCGCTCTTTTCCTCCCATTCATCTGACTGATTGTTTTCTGTCTCTGCTTGTGTGTCTGCAGGACTACAGAGGACCAGATGACCAGCCGGGGTACCTGGCCGTGGTCCAGTTGGCCACGGCCTTGGTGGGGTTGCGTTTCGAACCGGCCTTGTCCGAGGGGAGGGTAGATGAGCTAATCAGGCTCTACGAGGCCCTGTCAAAATTCGACAGGGACCGAGTAGTTTACCCTCCCCGCTACAGGGACAGGCCAGCTCGGGGGCGCTTCAAGGCAGCGAAGCCTAGCCGCACCAGTATACCTGGTGTGGAGAACATGAGACGGTAAGGCTACACTTCCATCACACGTTTCCCTGACGTACACACGAGCTATTGTAATGTTCACAGCATGCTCATATCCATCATTGTTTTTGTCCGTTGTCCGCAGCTGCCTGGTCGGACAGACCTCTGGACCTGCCAGCAGTCCCAGTGCAAGCCGGCTGGTAGAGGCAGTGTGCATCCAGCTCTGCCGCGTGTGCCCCTCAGGCACCCGTGTGAGCGGTGCCCGGCGGTCGCGGTGGGACAGCATAACTGCTTCGGTACCAGCACATCCGGGACCTTGTGCTGGGCCACCAGAGGCTGATGGCTCGGGCGCCCATCCAGCTCTATGAGCTGAATAGCAGGACCCTCTCGCTGTGGTATGTTTGATGCTTTGGACAGTGTTATATGTTATGGTAATGACATGCTTGAATTACATGCTCTCAAAATTGTACATGTAACCAAAATACTATGTTGAAATCCGTTCTCAGGTTCACCAGGACGCAGCGGGAGAAGGAGATGGCTGTGCTAGCTCCAGGCGTTGCAGCAGAGGGACGACCACCAGCGGTAGCGGGCTCGGCGGCGGCAGCGGTGGCGCCAGCGACAGCAACAGCGGCAGCGCCGGGCCAAGGAGCACCGGCGGTGGATCGTCCTCCGGCAGCAGCAGCAACGGTGGTGCCTGCAGGCCAGGCGACGACAGCAGCGGCAAGGGCGGCGGTAACTCTGGCAGCAGCACCGGCTGTGGCAGCACCGGTGTCTGTGTGCAGACGGCTACTGGCGCCTTTACCGCCTGCCCCCTCAGCTGCTGTCCTGGCCGTACCACCAACAGCTGCTGCAGCAGCTGCAACGGGACCTTTGCAGCTACACAGCCTCTCCTCCTGGACCTCTCACTGCCCCAGCAGAGTGTGAGGGTGCTCCCCATCCCCCCCCCCATCCCAACGCTCCCTCGGACAACGCCAGCCCCACACGTCCTCCCTTTGCCGCTGGCCGCCGCACGTCACGCCGGCCCTCAGCTGCCTGCACTGCAGCTGCTGCCAGGACAGCAAGGACAACAAGCAGTGCAGGCAGCACCTCCTGCTCCTCCTCCTCAGCCTCTCTCTACGTACAAAACTGAATGGCTGAGGAGGAAGAAGGCCGAGCAGAGGGCAGCGGCACCGCCAGCAACAGGTGTCTCTGCCCGGGCCGGCGTGCCACAAGTACAGAAGTGCAGGAAGTGCGGCCAGCCAAAGCGGAGGGAGACCGGACACACCCGTTACGGCAGTGGACATTTTTGCTCTGCTGCGGCGGGTAAGAGTGTGGAGGACTGGCTGAGGGAGATGAAGGAGAGGGACCAGGGTCGAGACCCGGACTGATTTCGCACTCTTGCTGGGGCAGGTGTATATAGTTGTTTGCAGTGTTGTGTGTGTGTTTTTTTTTAAAAAAGACATTGACTTTCCCCTCCACAAGGACCGGGACTTTGCCGCAGTGTGGAGGCTTTCTACCAACACCGGTCCACCCACCCTGCCACAACTCTTCTACAGCACAGTGACACTCTGCTTGGAAAAAAATGTGTGTCCCATTCACACCTGTATAACACGCTGTCATGCCTCTGTGCTGTTCTGATTCTATGCACTGACAAGTCTTATAGGCCTGCTGTGTGTCTGCTGCCTGTCATATGGTTTAAGGGGGGGAAATCATTGTGTGTCCCATTCACACCTGTATAACACGCTGTCATGCCTCTGTGCTGTTCTGATTCTATGCACTGACAAGTTTTTTTATTTTTTATATTTTGGACATGTGGGTATGTTCATTAATGTGATCACTGTTACATCAGTTACATCCAGTAGCTGCGACGCAAGATATCGGACTGCCATTTGTGCTGGTTCATCTGCTGTTGCCACTGGCTCTGTTGCTGCCAAAAAAATAAAAAGCCTTGTATGTACAGGTACTTCACACTGTAATGCCCCTGTGTTATGTATCCATGCATATCTGTGCTGAGCTCTTATACTATGTGTCTGCCTGCTGTGATTGCCTTGTGCCACTGCTCTGTTCTGCATCACCATTTATTATTATTATTATTATTATTATTATTATTATTATTATTATTGGATTGTAGTTTAAATAATCTATTTTGCTCTGTACTTCTGCTGTGTTTGATGTTGTTGTTGTGAAGATGCAGAACACAACAACAATATATTTAATTGATATTTATTTCACTGAAGAAAAAGGGGAAACAAATCATACACAGCATGTAACTTTAATTTATACATAAATAATTTATTTACCCTTTTTTACTGAGAATTGTATTTTATTTGTAAAGCCCTTTCCACACTGATATGCTGCACTGTCCTGTATCCTGGACATCTGACTTCATATTTCAAATAAATTGTCATCATTTTATACTGGTATCATTGTTCTCTTGTCCTATATCAAATTTAAAGCAATAAACACTGATGATACATATTCTCAATAAACACTGATGATACATATTCTCAATAAAATGAAGACACAGGAGATAAACCGTACTGTAAATGAAAAATCCATTTATTATTGCATTGCCTGGCCTTGGAAATATGCAAATTCATTATCATTTATAGACTCTATACAACGGTTCCAAGCATGTTTTAATCATTTTTTTATATTTAGAGAAGACATTTCGACGCTATGCACGCGTTTCGCAGTTTGCCTCCGTCGGGATTCGAACCGGCGAGCGGGAGTGCCGTTCCGCACGTCGACCGCGCGTCTTTTGCGCTCTAGACCAAACCAGAGAAGAACGCTGGGGGAGCGCCTCTGGGACAGCCTTCGTCTCTGTACCTGTGTTCCACATAAATGTCCCCACCTACCGATTTCAGAGGCTATCATTGGCTCATGCTCAAATGGAACAGGCCAATGGGTGAAGGCCAGGTAAACCCCATTGGTCTGTTCCATTTGGGTGCTGTGCTGTGATTCGACAGCTCGCCGCATGTCCCGCCCACCCCCAAAGCCACAGCCACGGTCAGTGTCATTCATTCATTCGGACTGAGCGGCGTTTGAGTGAGCGGACGGACGGACATTCACACAATATTATAAGGTTAGACAAACTTTATTGTTTGTAAAATTATGTGCTACATTGAAAAGGCAGCTTATATATTATACAGTAATCAGTTAGCAGTGAAACAGCGAGCCAATGTAACGTTAGCGTAAGTTAGGACTGCCGCCGATGTCATTACCGATCGGTGAAATGTGTTTAAAATAATATTCCCATACTGGGTTTACTTGTTGAGACCTAGGATATTGTACTGCTATTGTGTGGAGTTGATATTTAAAGTTTAACTGTGCTTTAGATGCGTTAGCATATAAATCGCTATTAGCATGCTAAGCGTTGGGAATGAATGAGCATTTAGCCACTGCTGTGATGAGCTGACGATCTCTGGAAACGCTTTAAAAACGTGATGAGACAACTTGGCTCACTTCTTAAGACCCTTGGTATGCTGGTACAACGAGGTGGAGTCAAAATTTGAAGTGTAAATATGGTTTAAATGTGTAAACAGACCAGCCGTGATTTTGCTAGCTAAAAACAAGGAGGTGAATGAGGTCATTTTAGTTACTACTTTTCTGAGGGCTGGCGATCTCTCACAATGTATTTAATCTTTAAACAGACTACCTGATTATCTTCCTTAGACCCTGTAGATGTAGTTACTACAGTTTGAAGTCAAAATTCAAAGTGTAAATATGGTTTAAATGTGTAAACAGGACGCCTGATGTTGAATGTATGTTAATGAATGGGCACAGTATCATTGAGTACAGTAATAGACTGTCAGTAGGATGTAAACAGTGCATGTGTAGCAGATTACTGACTTAAATCTTATTTCTTGTCTTTCTAGAAAATGCAGCCTATTTTCCGCTTTGAGGCAAACCTTGACCTGACCCTGCGGGCCTCTCAGGAGGCGCTGGCCTTGAGCCGCCGCCAGAGGGGGGGCCTCTGCCTCTGCCACTGCCCTGGTGGTGGTTAAGACCCCTGAGCTGGTGCGCTCTGAGGCAAGAGACAGGGTGGTGCAGAAGGGAGGTAACCCCACCGATCACCATCAGGTGCTGGCCGAGAGCGAGCTGCAGCTCGGCCAGTACCGTGGTCAGACGTTCCGGTGGCTGCTGGAGAATGACGTGGGATACGCAGTCACCATCTGTGTGTCCCACGAGGGAGAGAGAGACAAAGGGGGCACTAGTCAGCAGAATGCCCTCATGGTGCACAAAGACGCCCTCGTCTCCTACGCCAGGCTGTTCCCGCCGATGGTGGCAGCCATCGACAGGCGTAGGATGCTCGAGGGCAATCCCCAGACCATGAGGGGCGTGGACGACACGCTGGTGGGGTTCGGTGTTCATAGTGACCTGACCTACAAGACCCTGTACGAGTCGACGGACCGTGAGCGGGCAAGGTAAGTTGTTTGTTTGTTTGTGTGTGTGTGTGTGTGTGTGTGTGTCTGTGTGTGTGTGTGTGTGTGTCTGTGTGTGTATCTGTGTCTGTCTGTGTGTGTATGTCTGTGTGTGTGCGTGACTTTTTTACCCATTGCATTTCTGTTCTCTTTTTTAGCTATGTACAGTTTGTGAGGCAGGCGGCACCCACAGCCAAAGCGTCCAGGTTGGTGGACTTAAAAAAATATGTGCAGGCCCGGGATGCAGAGAAGGCAGCCCTGGCAGCACAACCACCACAGCCACCCCTGGACGCTGTTGGTCCCCAGGATGGACCCTCGGATGCTGACCTGCTCGCTGCCGCCATGGAGGTCGACCCGTGCAGGGATGCCCCATCAGCCGTGCCCCCCCTTCTCTCTCTCCCAGCCACCGGAACGTCCCCTTCAGGACAACACCTGTGGGGAGAGGTCAGGGCCCGGCGCACAGGTATGCTCAGTGATGACATATTGTGTTGTAGTGTGTGTGTGTGTCTGTGTTCAGTACACTAACGGTCTGACACTGCTGTGTGTTTCAGCTGCTACCACGTGGCTGGAGGCTGACGCTCCCCGAAGAGCAGCACGACTGGGTGGGCAGGGCACTGTTCAGGAGGGCACCCAACGGGCAGGGTGTCCTCACATCTGAACTCCGCCTGTGGTGGCACCCACCAGGTGCCCGGCCCCTCTACACCCAGCCACCCGCCACAGCCCACCCCTTTTTCCAGAGTCCCTTTTTCCTGTGGGTGCCCTACAGGATGTGGGCGTACCACCTCCGCTGCCCCATCGTCGCCTGTGGGGGGCAAGCTTGCGGGAGCTGGCCTCTACAAGACGGTGAGGAGGGTCTTGGACAGGAGCTGCTGGTACTTCATGGGCACGGAGTACCTGGAATGCAGCTCCTGTCACAAGAAGATGCCGGGATGGTCGCAGGACATCTTGGGACAGCTGGACATGGCCCATCGTGAGCAGTTTCCAGCAGTTCTCACGTACAAGTAAGTAATGTAAACAGTAACAGCAACAGTAATGTATTTCTGTGGTTTTCTCCAGTAACCTCTGATCACCTCTTTCCCCTCCCAGGTTGTCCTGCGACAGAGCTGTGATCGGGCTCATGAAGGAGCGCACTTTGGGCAACAGTGCGTCTCGCCTCCGTGCCTCTCTGGTGGAGCAGCACACCAGAGAGTGGATGGCGCGGTCGATGCTGTACCTTTCCGTGCTCCGCAAGCTTCGGGTACCGGGCGCTGCGCCGCTGGCGGCGTCGTCGCTCCCAACCATGCACCCGGTGCCCACAGTGCTCTGGCTCATCAACGTCTACGTCAGGGACGCCTTGACGAGGCTCGACGAGACGAGAGCCAGAGTCACTTCCGTCTTTGGTGATCTTTTGAAGATGGACTCCACCAAGAAGGTAGGTTTTGTTATCCACCACAGCGTGCCGTGTACCCAGTGTAATGTTTGTTTTGTCATGTGTCTGAATGTTGTTGTGTTGCTGTGTCACACAGATCACCAAAAAGCTTGCGGGCGGTGCTGCCGGGACGGCCGCCTGGGTCACCAACGTCGGCAATGAGTACGGGCAGGTGCTCATGTCCGTCCTCACCGCAGCTGAGGGGGGGCGGACTTGTCGACATGGCATGGTACCGCGAAGCCGGGAAGGCCCCTCCAAGGGTCCTGTACGTGGACCGGGACTGCTGTGCCACCGTGGGACAGTGTCAAACGTCCAAGCTGTTCCACGAGTGGCACGAGCTGGTCGTCAGGCTCGACGTGTGGCACCTCATGCGGCGTTTCGCCAGAGGGGTGACCACCGACAGCCACCAGCTCTACGGCCTCTTCATGGCGAGGCTCTCCTTCGCCATTTTTGAGTGGGACGCCGAAGACGTGTCCCGCCTGAGAGGAGCGACGCCCAGGAGGTCAAGCTGTCCGCCAAGGAGCTCGCCCGTCACTGCCGGCGCCGCACCAGGGGTGCAGTGGAGACGGAGCGGCTGGTCCAAGAGGTGCTGGACACCTTCTGGCACGTGACGGACAGCATGGGCGTCCCTTTGATCGACCGCGCCCGAATGGAGGAGATCTGGAGCACGCAGCGCCGACACCTCGACTGCATCCAGGACCCTGCGGGAGTGGACCTCTACACCAAGACGGGAGAGCTCACCAAAGGCGGGGTGAGGCTCCCCGTCTACCGGTGCGGCCGAGGCTCCACTTCCCTGGAATCGTTCCACCTGCACCTGTGCCGCTTCATCCCAGGTAAGTACATGTGTGGTTTACAACACAGACTCAATTATGTATTTGTGTGTTTATTTGTTCTCACACTAACTGTGTTGCTTTGTTTCTGCTTAGGACAATCTGCAAGTGATGTACACTTCCAGGTGTACCTGCTGGAGGGCCTGGTGCGGTGGAACGAGAATCGAGGGAGGACAGAGGTCGGCGCTGCGTTGCTACAGTGCCCAGCTGCAGCACAGCTTCGACCAGCTGACCCAAGAGCTTCTTGGGCTCACGCTGGTCGACACGTACACCATGCCCAGGGAGTACACAGGTAAGTCATAAATCTGTCTGAGGTAACGGTAACGTTTAACACCTGTCTTAGGTGTCTGTCATTTAACATCTGTGTCTCTGTGTGCCCACAGGGGAACTCATTGGGGTGGAGTACCTGTTCTCCCAGACGGGCGCTGTGCTGCAGAAGGACCTGGATGATCCTGACACTCCAGGAGGGACTGATGAGGACGAAGCCGGGGGGGGTGGGGGGCAGTGATGAAGAGTTCGAGGAGGAGGAACCAGAGGAGATTCGTCTCCTCGAACACCACAGCGCTCTCCTTCAGTCCTCAAACCTCACCCGCGTGGACCAAATGGAGGTGCAGCAGGCTGTGGAGGAGGAGGAGGAGGAGGAGGAGGAGGTTATCGGGCCAGGTGGAGGCAGCTACCAGCACGTCGTGGCCCTGGCCCAGGCCCTCGTGGAACTGCGCCACCGCCGCTACGTCACTCCCAGGCAAGCCAGAGAGATCACCGCTCTCTGGCTGAAGTTGAGTGATTGGGACAAGGCAGCGGTCAAATTCCCCCCCCGTCACCAGGGCCGGCTTGTCCAAGGCCGATTCCGGACCACCCAGCGGCACGCTCACATGCCAGGGGTGTGGATAGTGTGAAGTGGTAAGCAGTCACAATAAATTTCCAAGCTTTTTTTTTTGGTTCTTGTCCTGTGTCCTGTCAGTCACTAATTAACTCACTGACTCACTCTCTCTCTCTCTCTCTCTCTCTCTCTCTCTCTCTCTGTCTATGTAGTGCGGTCCTGGGCAAGGGGGCGGGAGCGGCGCAGTCTCCCGATGTGTCGAGGCTTGTGGAGGCTGTCCTGCTGGACCTCAGCATCCTCCACTGCAGCGAGGGCAGGAAGATTGCCGGGGTCTGGATTCCTCGCTGGGGTGCCGTCATGAGGGACTATCTAACAATTCGCGAGAATGTTTATAGTTGTGCAGCCCTCATGACGAGCACCCGCATCCAGCTATATGATGTCAATCGGCGGACCCTGACGCAATGGTAAGACCTGATCCTTTCTCTCACATCTGATTTGAAGTGGCACTGTGTGAGTGTGTGTGTGTGATGTCATGATTACTAATGTGCATTTGTTACATTCTGTTTTTTAAGGCACAACCAGAGGAGCAAGGCCATGATGAGGGACACCATCGCCATTGCAGTCCTGGGGCCCAGCACTCCCCAGACTGCAGCGGAGCCCCTGCCTGCCCCACCGACTGTGCTGCAGCAGCCTGAGCAGCCAGACCAGCCCCTCCAGCACCGCCTGCCCACGGACGCTTCTGGTCCTGGACCTCATCGTCGCCAGCTCCTCCACTGCCTCCTCCTCCTCCTCATCAGCCACCCCACAAGCCTCCAGCGCGGACGCCGTCCTGTCCACCAGCGTCAGCGCGGAGGCCGGTGACATCCCCTCCACAGCCACAGCTGCCACTGCTCCACCAGTGCCAAGGAACACCGCCTGGAGGCGCAAGCTCCAGGAGGAGAAAGAGCGTTGTGCCGGGAGCTGGGAGAACACTTATAACCAGCAAAGAAGGTCTCCCACTTAAGGGGCGTGATGGAGCAGCCCCCCCTGCCTGAGCGAACACTTCACTTTGTGTGTGTGTGTGTGTGTGAGTGAGTGATGGGGCGGCTCCCCCTCTCTGAGCGAACGCTTTGTGTGTGTGTGTGTGTGTGTGTGTGTGTGTGTGTGTGTTTGGGAGGGAGGGATTTGTAAATATTGTGTATATAGTGTATTTAGTTTGTCAATTATGTTTGCTAAATAAATATTGTGTATATAGTTGTCTTATATAAGATATTCCTTTATTTGTCCCACAATGGGGAAATTCCAATATATATCTATATAGTTGTATATTGCTGTCTTAATTGTTTTTGTTTTAAATAAACTTTTCTTTTTTAAACCAATGCTTTCTCCTGCTTCTTTCGGTCTTTAAGAAATTAAATAAATATAGGGAAGACTAGGTATCTAGACTAGGTGCCTGATATCACTAAATTCCCACAGGTAACAGTCACACAATACATCATTCCCTCTCCTCACTTAAAACTAGGGTCAAGGGGTCAACCCAGGGTCAGGTTCAAAGGTTTACCTAGAGACTAGGTGAGAATGGGCCTCAAATGGACACTGTAAAACAACAGGGGGTGCTGAGGGTTTAGTTGGACAGAATGGAAGGCAGAAAAGCAACGCGGAAAACCAAACACGTCACTTCATTAGGTTTGTTAGAAATATACTTTGTTAAACTGCATCTGTGTTTCTATGTACCTTGACTAACAGAGTTCTGTATTGTATTTGTATTTAAGTGGACTACGACTGCACATCCTCCTCCTCCTCCTCCAGCTCCTCTCCTTGACGGCTTCAGGCAGCAGAGCCAGTGGCGGGGACCAGCAAGCCCACCTGTTGCACTGTGTACAGGCGCAAAATTAAAGCAGCAAAAGACAAAAAAGTCCTCCAAAGTACCAGGGGAAAGCCACAGCACAAACCTGGTGACCCCTGCAACATCCGTGGCCAAGCATGCACAGTGGATGGTGGCCACACTTACCTCAAGGGCCAATACTTTTGTGCTGTGGAAGAGGGCCCTGGAGGACGCACAGTGCAAGAGTAGATCAGGGAACAGCTTGGCCCTGGTGAGCTACAGAAGCTCCCCAGAACAACCGCCTGGAACCTCAAACAGAGGCATGAGAAACCAGGTGGGAAAGTGAGGAAGCCCCACAAACTGCGGATCTGCCAACTCTGTGGCCAGCCACAGCAGAAAGACTTTGGCCACAGCCAATATGGGGGAGAGCACTTCTGTGCTTTCTATGAAGGGAAGACTGTGGAGCTGTGGCTGGCTGAGAAGAGTTTAAAAAGACATTAAAAGTTTTTTTTTTTAAATATTTACGGTACTATTATCCAAGCACCTTATATGTTTCATCTGTTCACTGCACCTTATATTTTTTATTTTTAGTTTGCACTGCAATTATACTGGTTATTTATCCATTTTTTATATTGCATTCTATGTTGATTTTTTTGATATGTCTGTGTGTTGTTACTGTGTGTAATGCTGCTGCTACATTGCACTTTCCCAGCTTATCTATTATACATTTTGACCATTCCTAATAAATATTGAATTGATTAAAACCTTGTCATGTCTATTTAAATACTTTTTAACTTGACTTTTTAAACCTGGAGCCATTCAGGAGGCCAAAACGATACAAATATTAATGCACATTTAACAAAACAGGTCTCCTTGCTTTAAATGCGTGCAGGGGCCTTTAATTCGCCATATGATAAGTAACCATGCGCTCGGGATGACGTCGAACAACAGCTGAGAAAAGAAGCTTTTTCATTTAAGCTGCCATTGTCTTCCAGAAGCACCTATCTGCCAGTTTCCACCTCAGGAAGCTTCACAGCGGCGACTTGTACATTATAGAGTGGTTTGGTGTGGCTCTCTCACTTAGTTTGGGTATAATGGACAAAAATATTAAAAGTGACTTTTTAGCGTATCCCATGTAATTCTGGCTTTTTCCTTTTTCACATGCAATTCTGAGGGACTTTGGTGTTTTTCCACATGAGTGTGCCAGGCTGAAAAAACAAGCTTTTTCACACAAGCTGCCATTCTCTTCTGGAAGCACCTATCTGCCAGTTTCCACCTTAGGAAGCTTCACAGCGGTGACTTGTACATTATAGAGTGGTTTTCTGTGTTCCAAATGCAGTTACGCTTTTTCGACAAAAGAGGGCAGACTTGACCACAGAATAATTCATTCTGGACTTGCAAAGCTTCACAGTGGCATAATTAAAGTGATGCATAAGTGGTTTGGTGTGGCTCTCTCACTTAGTTCAGCTGTAATGGACAAAACTATTAAAAGTGACTTTTTTGCGTTTCCCATGTAATTCTTGCTTTTTCCTGTTTCACATGCAATTCTGTGGGACTTTGGTGGTTTTCCACATGAGTGTGCCAGGCTGAAAAAACAAGCTTTTTCACACAAGCTGCCATTCTCTTCCAGAAGCACCTATCTGCCAGTTTCCACCTCAGGAAGCTTCACAGCGGTGACTTGTACATTATAGAGTGGTTTGATGTGGCTCTCTCACTTAGTTTGGCTCTAATGGACAAAACTATTAAAAGTGACTTTTTTGCGTTTCCCATGTAATTCTGGCTTTTTCCTGTTTCAAGTGCAATTCTGTGGGACTTTGGTGTTTTTCCACCTAAGTGTGCCAGGCTGAGAAACCAAGCTTTTTCACACAAGCTGCCATTCTCTTCCAGAAGCACCTATCTGCCAGTTTCCACCTCAGGAAGCTTCACAGCGGTGAATTGTACATTATAGAGTGGTTTTCTGTCTTCCAAATGCAGTTACGCTTTTTCGACAAAAGAGGGCACACTTGACCACAGAATAATTCATTCTGGACTTGCAAAGCTTCACAGTGGCATAATTAAAGTGATGCATAAGTGGTTTGGTGTGGCTCTCTCACTTAGTTTGGCTGTAACGAACAAAAATATTAAAATTGACTTTTTTGCTTTTCCCATGTAATTCTGGCTTTTTCCTTTTTCACATGCAATTCTGTGGGACTTTGGTGTTTTTCCAACTAAGTGTGCTGAATGAGCTTCTCAGGCTGAGAAAACAAGCTTTTTCACACAAGCTGCCATTCTCTTCTGGAAGCACCTATCTGCCAGTTTCGACCTCAGGAAGCTTCACAGCGGCGACTTGTACATTATAGAGTGGTTTGGTGTGGCTCTCTCACTTAGTTTGGCTGTAATGGACAAAACTATTAAAAGTGACTTTTTAGCGTTTCCCATGTAATTCTGGCTTTTTCCTGTTTCACATGCAATCGAGCCCCGGACTGATTTCGCACTCTTGCTGGGGCAGGTGTATATAGTTGTTTGCAGTGTTGTGTGTGTGTTTTTTTTTAAAAAGACATTGACTTTCCCCTCCACAAGGACCGGGACTTTGCCGCAGTGTGGAGGCTTTCTACCAACACCGGTCCACCCACCCTGCCACAACTCTTCTACAGCACAGTGACACTCTGCTTGGAAAAAAATGTGTGTCCCATTCACACCTGTATAACACGCTGTCATGCCTCTGTGCTGTTCTGATTCTATGCACTGACAAGTCTTATAGGCCTGCTGTGTGTCTGCTGCCTGTCATATGGTTTAAGGCGGGGGGGGAAATCATTGTGTGTCCCATTCACACCTGTATAACACGCTGTCATGCCTCTGTGCTGTTCTGATTCTATGCACTGACAAGTTTTTTTATTTTTTATATTTTGGACATGTGGGTATGTTCATTAATGTGATCACTGTTACATCAGTTACATCCAGTAGCTGCGACGCAAGATATCGGACTGCCATTTGTGCTGGTTCATCTGCTGTTGCCACTGGCTCTGTTGCTGCCAAAAAAATAAAAAGCCTTGTATGTACAGGTACTTCACACTGTAATGCCCCTGTGTTATGTATCCATGCATATCTGTGCTGAGCTCTTATACTATGTGTCTGCCTGCTGTGATTGCCTTGTGCCACTGCTCTGTTCTGCATCACCATTTATTATTATTATTATTATTATTATTATTGGATTGTAGTTTAAATAATCTATTTTGCTCTGTACTTCTGCTGTGTTTGATGTTGTTGTTGTGAAGATGCAGAACACAACAACAATATATTTAATTGATATTTATTTCACTGAAGAAAAAGGGGAAACAAATCATACACAGCATGTAACTTTAATTTATACATAAATAATTTATTTACCCTTTTTTACTGAGAATTGTATTTTATTTGTAAAGCCCTTTCCACACTGATATGCTGCACTGTCCTGTATCCTGGACATCTGACTTCATATTTCAAATAAATTGTCATCATTTTATACTGGTATCATTGTTCTCTTGTCCTATATCAAATTTAAAGCAATAAACACTGATGATACATATTCTCAATAAACACTGATGATACATATTCTCAATAAAATGATGACACAGGAGATAAACCGTACTGTAAATGAAAAATCCATTTATTATTGCATTGCCTGGCCTTGGAAATATGCAAATTCATTATCATTTATAGACTCTATACAACGGTTCCAAGCATGTTTTAATCATTTTTTATATTTAGAGAAGACATTTCGACGCTATGCACGCGTTTCGCAGTTTGCCTCCGTCGGGATTCGAACCGGCGAGCGGGAGTGCCGTTCCGCACGTCGACCGCGCGTCTTTTGCGCTCTAGTGCGCATGCGCGGGTGCCGACCAAAACAGAGAAGAACGCTGGGGGAGCGCCTCTGCTCTGGGACAGCCTTCGTCTCTGTACCTGTGTTCCACATAAATGTCCCCACCTACCGATTTCAGAGGCTATCATTGGCTCATGCTCAAATGGAACAGGCCAATGGGTGAAGGCCAGGTCAACCCCATTGGTCTGTTCCATTTGGGTGCTGTGCTGTGATTCGACAGCTCGCCGCATGTCCCGCCCACCCCCAAAGCCACAGCCACGGTCAGTGTCATTCATTCATTCGGACTGAGCGGCGTTTGAGTGAGCGGACGGACGGACATTCACACAATATTATAAGGTTAGACAAACTTTATTGTTTGTAAAATTATGTGCTACATTGAAAAGGCAGCTTATATATTATACAGTAATCAGTTAGCAGTGAAACAGCGAGCCAATGTAACGTTAGCGTAAGTTAGGACTGCCGCCGATGTCATTACCGATCGGTGAAATGTGTTTAAAATAATATTCCCATACTGGGTTTACTTGTTGAGACCTAGGATATTGTACTGCTATTGTGTGGAGTTGATATTTAAAGTTTAACTGTGCTTTAGATGCGTTAGCATATAAATCGCTATTAGCATGCTAAGCGTTGGAAATGAATGAGCATTTAGCCACTGCTGTGATGAGCTGACGATCTCTGGAAACGCTTTAAAAACGTGATGAGACAACTTGGCTCACTTCTTAAGACCCTTGGTATGCTGGTACAACGAGGTGGAGTCAAAATTTGAAGTGTAAATATGCTTTAAATGTGTAAACAGACCAGCCGTGATTTTGCTAGCTAAAAACAAGGAGGTGAATGAGGTCATTTTAGTTACTACTTTTCTGAGGGCTGGCGATCTCTCACAATGTATTTAATCTTTAAACAGACTACCTGATTATCTTCCTTAGACCCTGTAGATGTAGTTACTACAGTTTGAAGTCAAAATTCAAAGTGTAAATATGGTTTAAATGTGTAAACAGGACGCCTGATGTTGAATGTATGTTAATGAATGGGCACAGTATCATTGAGTACAGTAATAGACTGTCAGTAGGATGTAAACAGTGCATGTGTAGCAGATTACTGACTTAAATCTTATTTCTTGTCTTTCTAGAAAATGCAGCCTATTTTCCGCTTTGAGGCAAACCTTGACCTGACCCTGCGGGCCTCTCAGGAGGCGCTGGCCTTGAGCCGCCGCCAGAGGGGGGGCCTCTGCCTCTGCCACTGCCCTGGTGGTGGTTAAGACCCCTGAGCTGGTGCGCTCTGAGGCAAGAGACAGGGTGGTGCAGAAGGGAGGTAACCCCACCGATCACCATCAGGCTGTTCCCGCCGATGGTGGCAGCCATCGACAGGCGTAGGATGCTCGAGGGCAGTCCCCAGACCATGAGGGGCGTGGACGACACGCTGGTGGGGTTCGGTGTTCATAGTGACCTGACCTACAAGACCCTGTACGAGTCGACGGACCGTGAGCGGGCAAGGTAAGTTGTTTGTTTGTTTGTGTGTGTGTGTGTGTGTGTGTGTGTGTGTGTGTGTCTGTGTGTGTATCTGTGTGTGTCTGTGTGTGTATCTGTGTCTGTGTGTGTATGTCTGTGTGTGTGCGTGACTTTTTTACCCATTGCATTTCTGTTCTCTTTTTTAGCTATGTACAGTTTGTGAGGCAGGCGGCACCCACAGCCAAAGCGTCCAGGTTGGTGGACTTAAAAAAATATGTGCAGGCCCGGGATGCAGAGAAGGCAGCCCTGGCAGCACAACCACCACAACCACCCCTGGACGCTGTTGGTCCCCAGAATGGACCCTCGGATGCTGACCTGCTCGCTGCCGCCATGGGAGCCGTGCCCCCTTCTCTCTCTCCCAGCCACCGGAACGTCCCCTTCAGGACAACACCTGTGGGGAGAGGTCAGGCCCCGGCGCACAGGTATGCTCAGTGATGACATATTGTGTTGTAGTGTGTGTGTGTCTGTGTTCAGTACACTAACGGTCTGACACTGCTGTGTGTTTCAGCTGCTACCACGTGGCTGGAGGCTGACGCTCCCCGAAGAGCAGCACGACTGGGTGGGCCGGGCACTGTTCAGGAGGGCACCCAACGGGCAGGGTGTCCTCACATCTGAACTCCGCCTGTGGTGGCACCCACCAGGTGCCCGGCCCCTCTACACCCAGCCACCCGCCACAGCCCACCCCTTTTTCCAGAGTCCCTTTTTCCTGTGGGTGCCCTACAGGATGTGGGCGTACCACCTCCGCTGCCCCATCGTCGCCTGTGGGGGCAAGCTTGCGGGAGCTGGCCTCTACAAGACGGTGAGGAGGGTCTTGGACAGGAGCTGCTGGTACTTCATGGGCACGGAGTACCTGGAATGCAGCTCCTGTCACAAGAAGATGCCGGGATGGTCGCAGGACATCTTGGGACAGCTGGACATGGCCCATCGTGAGCAGTTTCCAGCAGTTCTCACGTACAAGTAAGTAATGTAAACAGTAACAGCAACAGTAATGTATTTCTGTGGTTTTCTCCAGTAACCTCTGATCACCTCTTTCCCCTCCCAGGTTGTCCTGCGACAGAGCTGTGATCGGGCTCATGAAGGAGCGCACTTTGGGCAACAGTGCGTCTCGCCTCCGTGCCTCTCTGGTGGAGCAGCACACCAGAGAGTGGATGGCGCGGTCGATGCTGTACCTTTCCGTGCTCCGCAAGCTTCGGGTACCGGGCGCTGCGCCGCTGGCGGCGTCGTCGCTCCCAACCATGCACCCGGTGCCCACAGTGCTCTGGCTCATCAACGTCTACGTCAGGGACGCCTTGACGAGGCTCGACGAGACGAGAGCCAGAGTCACTTCCGTCTTTGGTGATCTTTTGAAGATGGACTCCACCAAGAAGGTAGGTTTTGTTATCCACCACAGCGTGCCGTGTACCCAGTGTAATGTTTGTTTTGTCATGTGTCTGAATGTTGTTGTGTTGCTGTGTCACACAGATCACCAAAAAGCTTGCGGGCGGTGCTGCCGGGACGGCCGCCTGGGTCACCAACGTCGGCAATGAGTACGGGCAGGTGCTCATGTCCGTCCTCACCGCAGCTGAGGGGGGGCGGACTTGTCGACATGGCATGGTACCGCGAAGCCGGGAAGGCCCCTCCAAGGGTCCTGTACGTGGACCGGGACTGCTGTGCCACCGTGGGACAGTGTCAAACGTCCAAGCTGTTCCACGAGTGGCACGAGCTGGTCGTCAGGCTCGACGTGTGGCACCTCATGCGGCGTTTCGCCAGAGGGGTGACCACCGACAGCCACCAGCTCTACGGCCTCTTCATGGCGAGGCTCTCCTTCGCCATTTTTGAGTGGGACGCCGAAGACGTGTCCCGCCTGAGAGGAGCCAAGCAGTCCGAGGAGGGGAGGGACACCCAGGAGGTCAAGCTGTCCGCCAAGGAGCTCGCCCGTCACTGCCGGCGCCGCACCAGGGGTGCAGTGGAGACGGAGCGGCTGGTCCAAGAGGTGCTGGACACCTTCTGGCACGTGACGGACAGCATGGGCGTCCCTTTGATCGACCGCGCCCGAATGGAGGAGATCTGGAGCACGCAGCGCCGACACCTCGACTGCATCCAGGCCCCTGCGGGAGTGGACCTCTACACCAAGACGGGAGAGCTCACCAAAGGCGGGGTGAGACTCCCCGTCTACCGGTGCGGCCGAGGCTCCACTTCCCTGGAATCGTTCCACCTGCACCTGTGCCGCTTCATCCCAGGTAAGTACATGTGTGGTTTACAACACAGACTCAATTATGTATTTGTGTGTTTATTTGTCCTCACACTAACTGTGTTGCTTTGTTTCTGCTTAGGACAATCTGCAAGTGATGTACACTTCCAGGTGTACCTGCTGGAGGGCCTGGTGCGGTGGAACGAGAATCGAGGGAGGACAGAGGTCGGCGCTGCGTTGCTACAGTGCCCAGCTGCAGCACAGCTTCGACCAGCTGACCCAAGAGCTTCTTGGGCTCACGCTGGTCGACACGTACACCATGCCCAGGGAGTACACAGGTAAGTCATAAATCTGTCTGAGGTAACGGTAACGTTTAACACCTGTCTTAGGTGTCTGTCATTTAACATCTGTGTCTCTGTGTGCCCACAGGGGGAACTCATTGGGGTGGAGTACCTGTTCTCCCAGACGGGCGCTGTGCTGCAGAAGGACCTGGATGATCCTGACGCTCCAGGAGGGACTGATGAGGACGAAGCCGGGGGGGGTGGGGGGCAGTGATGAAGAGTTCGAGGAGGAGGAACCAGAGGAGATTCGTCTCCTCGAACACCACAGCGCTCTCCTTCAGTCCTCAAACCTCACCCGCGTGGACCAAATGGAGGTGCAGCAGGCTGAGGAGGAGGAGGAGGAGGAGGAGGAGGAGGAGGAGGATGTTATCGGGCCAGGTGGAGGCAGCTACCAGCACGTCGTGGCCCTGGCCCAGGCCCTCGTGGAACTGCGCCACCGCCGCTACGTCACTCCCAGGCAAGCCAGAGAGATCACCGCTCTCTGGCTGAAGTTGAGTGATTGGGACAAGGCAGCGGTCAAATTCCCCCCCCGTCACCAGGGCCGGCTTGTCCAAGGCCGATTCCGGACCACCCAGCGGCACGCTCACATGCCAGGGGTGTGGATAGTGTGAAGCGGTAAGCAGTCACAATAAATTTCCAAGCTTTTTTTGGTTCTTGTCCTGTCCTGTCAGTCACTAATTAACTCACTGACTCACTCTCTCTCTCTCTCTCTCTCTCTCTCTCCTCTCTCTCTCTCTGTCTATGTAGTGCGGTCCTGGGCAAGGGGGCGGGAGCGGCGCAGTCTCCCGATGTGTCGAGGCTTGTGGAGGCTGTCCTGCTGGACCTCAGCATCCTCCACTGCAGCGAGGGCAGGAAGATTGCCGGGGTCTGGATTCCTCGCTGGGGTGCCGTCATGAGGGACTATCTAACAATTCGCGAGAATGTTTATAGTTGTGCAGCCCTCATGACGAGCACCCGCATCCAGCTATATGATGTCAATCGGCGGACCCTGACGCAATGGTAAGACCTGATCCTTTCTCTCACATCTGATTTGAAGTGGCACTGTGTGAGTGTGTGTGTGTGATGTCATGATTACTAATGTGCATTTGTTACATTCTGTTTTTTAAGGCACAACCAGAGGAGCAAGGCCATGATGAGGGACACCATCGCCATTGCAGTCCTGGGGCCCAGCACTCCCCAGACTGCAGCGGAGCCCCTGCCTGCCCCACCGACTGTGCTGCAGCAGCCTGAGCAGCCAGACCAGCCCCTCCAGCACCGCCTGCCCACGGACGCTTCTGGTCCTGGACCTCATCGTCGCCAGCTCCTCCACTGCCTCCTCCTCCTCCTCATCAGCCACCCCACAAGCCTCCAGCGCGGACGCCGTCCTGTCCACCAGCGTCAGCGCGGAGGCCGGTGACATCCCCTCCACAGCCACAGCTGCCACTGCTCCACCAGTGCCAAGGAACACCGCCTGGAGGCGCAAGCTCCAGGAGGAGAAAGAGCGTTGTGCCGGGAGCTGGGAGAACACTTAAAACCAGCAAAGAAGGTCTCCCACTTTAACTGCAGGCGCAGTGGCCAACCGAAGACGCGGGCGTTTGGCCACAGCCGCTACAAGAAGGAGACCTTCTGCTCCCGGGCCGAGGGGAAAGGGAGAACTGTGGAGCAGTGGCTGGCAGAGGTGAAGGGGCGTGATGGAGCAGCCCCCCCTGCCTGAGCGAACACTTCACTTTGTGTGTGTGTGTGTGTGAGTGAGTGATGGGGCGGCTCCCCCTCTCTGAACGAACGCTTTGTGTGTGTGTGTGTGTGTGTGTGTGTGTGTGTGTGTGTGTGTGTGTGTGTGTTTGGGAGGGAGGGATTTGTAAATATTGTGTATATAGTGTATTTAGTTTGTCAATTATGTTTGCTAAATAAATATTGTGTATATAGTTGTCTTATATAAGATATTCCTTTATTTGTCCCACAATGGGGAAGTTCCAATATATATCTATATAGTTGTATATTGCTGTCTTAATTGTTTTTGTTTTAAATAAACTTTTCTTTTTTAAACCAATGCTTTCTCCTGCTTCTTTCGGTCTTTAAGAAATTAAATAAATATAGGGAAGACTAGGTATCTAGACTAGGTGCCTGATATCACTAAATTCCCACAGGTAACAGTCACACAATACATCATTCCCTCTCCTCACTTAAAACTAGGGTCAAGGGGTCAACCCAGGGTCAGGTTCAAAGGTTTACCTAGAGACTAGGTGAGAATGGGCCTCAAATGGACACTGTAAAACAACAGGGGGTGCTGAGGGTTTAGTTGGACAGAATGGAAGGCAGAAAAGCAACGCGGAAAACCAAACACGTCACTTCATTAGGTTTGTTAGAAATATACTTTGTTAAACTGCATCTGTGTTTCTATGTACCTTGACTAACAGAGTTCTGTATTGTATTTGTATTTAAGTGGACTACGACTGCACATCCTCCTCCTCCTCCTCCTCCTCCAGCTCCTCTCCTTGACGGCTTCAGGCAGCAGAGCCAGTGGCGGGGACCAGCAAGCCCACCCGTTGCACTGTGTACAGGCGCAAAATTAAAGCAGCAAAAGACAAAAAAGTCCTCCAAAGTACCAGGGGAAAGCCACAGCACAAACCTGGTGACCCCTGCAACATCCGTGGCCAAGCATGCACGGTGGATGGTGGCCACACTTACCTCAAGGGCCAATACTTTTGTGCTGTGGAAGAGGGCCCTGGAGGACGCACAGTGCAAGAGTAGATCAGGGAACAGCTTGGCCCTGGTGAGCTACAGAAGCTCCCCAGAACAACAGCCTGGAACCTCAAACAGAGGCATGAGAAACCAGAGAAACCAGGTGGGAAAGTGAGGAAGCCCCACAAACTGCGGATCTGCCAACTCTGTGGCCAGCCACAGCAGAAAGACTTTGGCCACAGCCAATATGGGGGAGAGCACTTCTGTGCTTTCTATGAAGGGAAGACTGTGGAGCTGTGGCTGGCTGAGAAGAGTTTAAAAAGACATTAAAAGTTTTTTTTTTTTAAATATTTACTGTACTATTATCCAAGCACCTTATATGTTTCATCTGTTCACTGCACCTTATATTTTTTATTTTTAGTTTGCACTGCAATTATACTGGTTATTTATCCATTTTTTATATTGCATTCTATGTTGATTTTTTTGATATGTCTGTGTGTTGTTACTGTGTGTAATGCTGCTGCTACATTGCACTTTCCCAGCTTATCTATTATACATTTTGACCATTCCTAATAAATATTGAATTGATTAAAACCTTGTCATGTCTATTTAAGTACTTTTTAACTTGACTTTTTAAACCTGGAGCCATTCAGGAGGCCAAAACGATACAAATATTAATGCACATTTAACAAAACAGGTCTCCTTGCTTTAAATGCGTGCAGGTGCCTTTAATTCGCCATATGATAAGTAACCATGTGCTCGGGATGACGTCGAACAACAGCTGAGAAAAGAAGCTTTTTCATTTAAGCTGCCATTGTCTTCCAGAAGCACCTATCTGCCAGTTTCCACCTCAGGAAGCTTCACAGCGGTGACTAGTACATTATAGAGTGGTTTGGTGTGGCTCTCTCACTTAGTTTGGCTGTAATGCACAAAACTATTAAAAGTGACTTTTTTGCGTTCCCCATGTAATTCTGGCTTTTTCCTGTTTCACATGCAATTCTGTGGGACTTTGGTGTTTTTCCACCTAAGTGTGCTGAATGAGCTTCTCAGGCTGAGAAAACAAGCTTTTTCACACAAGCTGCCATTCTCTTCTGGAAGCACCTATCTGCCAGTTTCCACCTTAGGAAGCTTCACAGCGGTGACTTGTACATTATAGAGTGGTTTTCTGTGTTCCAAATGCAGTTACGCTTTTTCGACAAAAGAGGGCACACTTGACCACAGAATAATTCATTCTGGACTTGCAAAGCTTCACAGTGGCATAATTAAAGTGATGCATAAGTGGTTTGGTGTGGCTCTCTCACTTAGTTCAGCTGTAATGGACAAAACTATTAAAAGTGACTTTTTTGCGTTTCCCATGTAATTCTTGCTTTTTCCTGTTTCACATGCAATTCTGTGGGACTTTGGTGTTTTTCCACATGAGTGTGCCAGGCTGAAAAAACAAGCTTTTTCACACAAGCTGCCATTCTCTTCCAGAAGCACCTATCTGCCAGTTTCCACCTCAGGAAGCTTCACAGCGGTGACTTTTACATTATAGAGTGGTTTGGTGTGGCTCTCTCACTTAGTTTGGCTCTAATGGACAAAACTATTAAAAGTGACTTTTTTGCGTTTCCCATGTAATTCTGGCTTTTTCCTGTTTCAAGTGCAATTCTGTGGGACTTTGGTGTTTTTCCACCTAAGTGTGCCAGGCTGAGAAACCAAGCTTTTTCACACAAGCTGCCATTCTCTTCCAGAAGCACCTATCTGCCAGTTTCCACCTCAGGAAGCTTCACAGCGGTGAATTGTACATTATAGAGTGGTTTTCTGTCTTCCAAATGCAGTTACGCTTTTTCGACAAAAGAGGGCACACTTGACCACAGAATAATTCATTCTGGACTTGCAAAGCTTCACAGTGGCATAATTAAAGTGATGCATAAGTGGTTTGATGTGGCTCTCTCACTTAGTTTGGCTGTAATGAACAAAAATATTAAAATTGACTTTTTTGCTTTTCCCATGTAATTCTGGCTTTTTCCTTTTTCACATGCAATTCTGTGGGACTTTGGTGTTTTTCCAACTAAGTGTGCTGAATGAGCTTCTCAGGCTGAGAAAACAAGCTTTTTCACACAAGCTGCCATTCTCTTCCAGAAGCACCTATCTGCCAGTTTCCACCTCAGGAAGCTTCACAGCGGTGAATTGTACATTATAGAGTGGTTTTCTGTCTTCCAAATGCAGTTACGCTTTTTCGACAAAAGAGGGCACACTTGACCACAGAATAATTCATTCTGGACTTGCAAAGCTTCACAGTGGCATAATTAAAGTGATGCATAAGTGGTTTGGTGTGGCTCTCTCACTTAGTTTGGCTGTAATGAACAAAAATATTAAAATTGACTTTTTTGCTTTTCCCATGTAATTCTGGCTTTTTCCTTTTTCACATGCAATTCTGTGGGACTTTGGTGTTTTTCCAACTAAGTGTGCTGAATGAGCTTCTCAGGCTGAGAAAACAAGCTTTTTCACACAAGCTGCCATTCTCTTCTGGAAGCACCTATCTGCCAGTTTCGACCTCAGGAAGCTTCACAGCGGCGACTTGTACATTATAGAGTGGTTTGGTGTGGCTCTCTCACTTAGTTTGGCTGTAATGGACAAAACTATTAAAAGTGACTTTTTAGCGTTTCCCATGTAATTCTGGCTTTTTCCTGTTTCACATGCAATCGAGCCCCGGACTGATTTCGCACTCTTGCTGGGGCAGGTGTATATAGTTGTTTGCAGTGTTGTGTGTGTGTGTTTTTTTTTAAAAGACATTGACTTTCCCCTCCACAAGGACCGGGACTTTGCCGCAGTGTGGAGGCTTTCTACCAACACCGGTCCACCCACCCTGCCACAACTCTTCTACAGCACAGTGACACTCTGCTTGGAAAAAAATGTGTGTCCCATTCACACCTGTATAACACGCTGTCATGCCTCTGTGCTGTTCTGATTCTATGCACTGACAAGTCTTATAGGCCTGCTGTGTGTCTGCTGCCTGTCATATGGTTTAAGGGGGGGAAATCATTGTGTGTCCCATTCACACCTGTATAACACGCTGTCATGCCTCTGTGCTGTTCTGATTCTATGCACTGACAAGTTTTTTTATTTTTTATATTTTGGACATGTGGGTATGTTCATTAATGTGATCACTGTTACATCAGTTACATCCAGTAGCTGCGACGCAAGATATCGGACTGCCATTTGTGCTGGTTCATCTGCTGTTGCCACTGGCTCTGTTGCTGCCAAAAAAATAAAAAGCCTTGTATGTACAGGTACTTCACACTGTAATGCCCCTGTGTTATGTATCCATGCATATCTGTGCTGAGCTCTTATACTATGTGTCTGCCTGCTGTGATTGCCTTGTGCCACTGCTCTGTTCTGCATCACCATTTTATTATTATTATTATTATTATTATTATTATTGGATTGTAGTTTAAATAATCTATTTTGCTCTGTACTTCTGCTGTGTTTGATGTTGTTGTTGTGAAGATGCAGAACACAACAACAATATATTTAATTGATATTTATTTCACTGAAGAAAAAGGGGAAACAAATCATACACAGCATGTAACTTTAATTTATACATAAATAATTTATTTACCCTTTTTTACTGAGAATTGTATTTTATTTGTAAAGCCCTTTCCACACTGATATGCTGCACTGTCCTGTATCCTGGACATCTGACTTCATATTTCAAATAAATTGTCATCATTTTATACTGGTATCATTGTTCTCTTGTCCTATATCAAATTTAAAGCAATAAACACTGATGATACATATTCTCAATAAACACTGATGATACATATTCTCAATAAAATGAAGACACAGGAGATAAACCGTACTGTAAATGAAAAATCCATTTATTATTGCATTGCCTGGCCTTGGAAATATGCAAATTCATTATCATTTATAGACTCTATACAACGGTTCCAAGCATGTTTTAATCATTTTTTTATATTTAGAGAAGACATTTCGACGCTATGCACGCGTTTCGCAGTTTGCCTCCGTCGGGATTCGAACCGGCGAGCGGGAGTGCCGTTCCGCACGTCGACCGCGCGTCTTTTGCGCTCTAGTGCGCATGCGCGGGTGCCGACCAAAACAGAGAAGAACGCTGGGGGAGCGCCTCTGCTCTGGGACAGCCTTCGTCTCTGTACCTGTGTTCCACATAAATGTCCCCACCTACCGATTTCAGAGGCTATCATTGGCTCATGCTCAAATGGAACAGGCCAATGGGTGAAGGCCAGGTCAACCCCATTGGTCTGTTCCATTTGGGTGCTGTGCTGTGATTCGACAGCTCGCCGCATGTCCCGCCCACCCCCAAAGCCACAGCCACGGTCAGTGTCATTCATTCATTCGGACTGAGCGGCGTTTGAGTGAGCGGACGGACGGACATTCACACAATATTATAAGGTTAGACAAACTTTATTGTTTGTAAAATTATGTGCTACATTGAAAAGGCAGCTTATATATTATACAGTAATCAGTTAGCAGTGAAACAGCGAGCCAATGTAACGTTAGCGTAAGTTAGGACTGCCGCCGATGTCATTACCGATCGGTGAAATGTGTTTAAAATAATATTCCCATACTGGGTTTACTTGTTGAGACCTAGGATATTGTACTGCTATTGTGTGGAGTTGATATTTAAAGTTTAACTGTGCTTTAGATGCGTTAGCATATAAATCGCTATTAGCATGCTAAGCGTTGGAAATGAATGAGCATTTAGCCACTGCTGTGATGAGCTGACGATCTCTGGAAACGCTTTAAAAACGTGATGAGACAACTTGGCTCACTTCTTAAGACCCTTGGTATGCTGGTACAACGAGGTGGAGTCAAAATTTGAAGTGTAAATATGCTTTAAATGTGTAAACAGACCAGCCGTGATTTTGCTAGCTAAAAACAAGGAGGTGAATGAGGTCATTTTAGTTACTACTTTTCTGAGGGCTGGCGATCTCTCACAATGTATTTAATCTTTAAACAGACTACCTGATTATCTTCCTTAGACCCTGTAGATGTAGTTACTACAGTTTGAAGTCAAAATTCAAAGTGTAAATATGGTTTAAATGTGTAAACAGGACGCCTGATGTTGAATGTATGTTAATGAATGGGCACAGTATCATTGAGTACAGTAATAGACTGTCAGTAGGATGTAAACAGTGCATGTGTAGCAGATTACTGACTTAAATCTTATTTCTTGTCTTTCTAGAAAATGCAGCCTATTTTCCGCTTTGAGGCAAACCTTGACCTGACCCTGCGGGCCTCTCAGGAGGCGCTGGCCTTGAGCCGCCGCCAGAGGGGGGCCTCTGCCTCTGCCACTGCCCTGGTGGTGGTTAAGACCCCTGAGCTGGTGCGCTCTGAGGCAAGAGACAGGGTGGTGCAGAAGGGAGGTAACCCCACCGATCACCATCAGGTGCTGGCGCGCTGGTCGGCCAGTACCGTGGTGACGTCCGTGGCTGCTGGAGAATGACGTGGGAGCAGACCATCTGTGTGTCCGAGGGAGGAGAAGGGGGACTGGACTGCCCACCAGGCTGTTCCCGCCGATGGTGGCAGCCATCGACAGGCGTAGGATGCTCGAGGGCAGTCCCCAGACCATGAGGGGCGTGGACGACACGCTGGTGGGGTTCGGTGTTCATAGTGACCTGACCTACAAGACCCTGTACGAGTCGACGGACCGTGAGCGGGCAAGGTAAGTTGTTTGTTTGTTGTGTTGTGTGTGTGTGTGTGTGTGTGTGTGTGTGTGTGTGTGTCTGTGTGTGTATCTGTGTGTGTCTGTGTGTGTATCTGTGTCTGTGTGTGTATGTCTGTGTGTGTGCGTGACTTTTTTACCCATTGCATTTCTGTTCTCTTTTTTAGCTATGTACAGTTTGTGAGGCAGGCGGCACCCACAGCCAAAGCGTCCAGGTTGGTGGACTTAAAAAAATATGTGCAGGCCCGGGATGCAGAGAAGGCAGCCCTGGCAGCACAACCACCACAACCACCCCTGGACGCTGTTGGTCCCCAGGATGGACCCTCGGATGCTGACCTGCTCGCTGCCGCCATGGGGTCGACCCGGGCCCATAGCCGTGCCCCCCTTCTCTCTCTCCCAGCCACCGGAACGTCCCCTTCAGGACAACACCTGTGGGGAGAGGTCAGGCCCCGGCGCACAGGTATGCTCAGTGATGACATATTGTGTTGTAGTGTGTGTGTGTCTGTGTTCAGTACACTAACGGTCTGACACTGCTGTGTGTTTCAGCTGCTACCACGTGGCTGGAGGCTGACGCTCCCCGAAGAGCAGCACGACTGGGTGGGCCGGGCACTGTTCAGGAGGGCACCCAACGGGCAGGGTGTCCTCACATCTGAACTCCGCCTGTGGTGGCACCCACCAGGTGCCCGGCCCCTCTACACCCAGCCACCCGCCACAGCCCACCCCTTTTTCCAGAGTCCCTTTTTCCTGTGGGTGCCCTACAGGATGTGGGCGTACCACCTCCGCTGCCCCATCGTCGCCTGTGGGGGCAAGCTTGCGGGAGCTGGCCTCTACAAGACGGTGAGGAGGGTCTTGGACAGGAGCTGCTGGTACTTCATGGGCACGGAGTACCTGGAATGCAGCTCCTGTCACAAGAAGATGCCGGGATGGTCGCAGGACATCTTGGGACAGCTGGACATGGCCCATCGTGAGCAGTTTCCAGCAGTTCTCACGTACAAGTAAGTAATGTAAACAGTAACAGCAACAGTAATGTATTTCTGTGGTTTTCTCCAGTAACCTCTGATCACCTCTTTCCCCTCCCAGGTTGTCCTGCGACAGAGCTGTGATCGGGCTCATGAAGGAGCGCACTTTGGGCAACAGTGCGTCTCGCCTCCGTGCCTCTCTGGTGGAGCAGCACACCAGAGAGTGGATGGCGCGGTCGATGCTGTACCTTTCCGTGCTCCGCAAGCTTCGGGTACCGGGCGCTGCGCCGCTGGCGGCGTCGTCGCTCCCAACCATGCACCCGGTGCCCACAGTGCTCTGGCTCATCAACGTCTACGTCAGGGACGCCTTGACGAGGCTCGACGAGACGAGAGCCAGAGTCACTTCCGTCTTTGGTGATCTTTTGAAGATGGACTCCACCAAGAAGGTAGGTTTTGTTATCCACCACAGCGTGCCGTGTACCCAGTGTAATGTTTGTTTTGTCATGTGTCTGAATGTTGTTGTGTTGCTGTGTCACACAGATCACCAAAAAGCTTGCGGGCGGTGCTGCCGGGACGGCCGCCTGGGTCACCAACGTCGGCAATGAGTACGGGCAGGTGCTCATGTCCGTCCTCACCGCAGCTGAGGGGGGCGGACTTGTCGACATGGCATGGTACCGCGAAGCCGGGAAGGCCCCTCCAAGGGTCCTGTACGTGGACCGGGACTGCTGTGCCACCGTGGGACAGTGTCAAACGTCCAAGCTGTTCCACGAGTGGCACGAGCTGGTCGTCAGGCTCGACGTGTGGCACCTCATGCGGCGTTTCGCCAGAGGGGGTGACCACCGACAGCCACCAGCTCTACGGCCTCTTCATGGCGAGGCTCTCCTTCGCCATTTTTGAGTGGGACGCCGAAGACGTGTCCCGCCTGAGAGGAGCCAAGCAGTCCGAGGAGGGGAGGGACACCCAGGAGGTCAAGCTGTCCGCCAAGGAGCTCGCCCGTCACTGCCGGCGCCGCACCAGGGGTGCAGTGGAGACGGAGCGGCTGGTCCAAGAGGTGCTGGACACCTTCTGGCACGTGACGGACAGCATGGGCGTCCCTTTGATCGACCGCGCCCGAATGGAGGAGATCTGGAGCACGCAGCGCCGACACCTCGACTGCATCCAGGCCCCTGCGGGAGTGGACCTCTACACCAAGACGGGAGAGCTCACCAAAGGCGGGGTGAGGCTCCCCGTCTACCGGTGCGGCCGAGGCTCCACTTCCCTGGAATCGTTCCACCTGCACCTGTGCCGCTTCATCCCAGGTAAGTACATGTGTGGTTTACAACACAGACTCAATTATGTATTTGTGTGTTTATTTGTCCTCACACTAACTGTGTTGCTTTGTTTCTGCTTAGGACAATCTGCAAGTGATGTACACTTCCAGGTGTACCTGCTGGAGGGCCTGGTGCGGTGGAACGAGAATCGAGGGAGGACAGAGGTCGGCGCTGCGTTGCTACAGTGCCCAGCTGCAGCACAGCTTCGACCAGCTGACCCAAGAGCTTCTTGGGCTCACGCTGGTCGACACGTACACCATGCCCAGGGAGTACACAGGTAAGTCATAAATCTGTCTGAGGTAACGGTAACGTTTAACACCTGTCTTAGGTGTCTGTCATTTAACATCTGTGTCTCTGTGTGCCCACAGGGGAACTCATTGGGGTGGAGTACCTGTTCTCCCAGACGGGCGCTGTGCTGCAGAAGGACCTGGATGATCCTGACGCTCCAGGAGGGACTGATGAGGACGAAGCCGGGGGGGGGTGGGGGGCAGTGATGAAGAGTTCGAGGAGGAGGAACCAGAGGAGATTCGTCTCCTCGAACACCACAGCGCTCTCCTTCAGTCCTCAAACCTCACCCGCGTGGACCAAATGGAGGTGCAGCAGGCTGAGGAGGAGGAGGAGGAGGAGGAGGAGGAGGAGGAGGATGTTATCGGGCCAGGTGGAGGCAGCTACCAGCACGTCGTGGCCCTGGCCCAGGCCCTCGTGGAACTGCGCCACCGCCGCTACGTCACTCCCAGGCAAGCCAGAGAGATCACCGCTCTCTGGCTGAAGTTGAGTGATTGGGACAAGGCAGCGGTCAAATTCCCCCCCCCCGTCACCAGGGCCGGCTTGTCCAAGGCCGATTCCGGACCACCCAGCGGCACGCTCACATGCCAGGGGTGTGGATAGTGTGAAGCGGTAAGCAGTCACAATAAATTTCCAAGCTTTTTTTGGTTCTTGTCCTGTCCTGTCAGTCACTAATTAACTCACTGACTCACTCTCTCTCTCTCTCTCTCTCTCTCTCCTCTCTCTCTCTCTGTCTATGTAGTGCGGTCCTGGGCAAGGGGGCGGGAGCGGCGCAGTCTCCCGATGTGTCGAGGCTTGTGGAGGCTGTCCTGCTGGACCTCAGCATCCTCCACTGCAGCGAGGGCAGGAAGATTGCCGGGGTCTGGATTCCTCGCTGGGGTGCCGTCATGAGGGACTATCTAACAATTCGCGAGAATGTTTATAGTTGTGCAGCCCTCATGACGAGCACCCGCATCCAGCTATATGATGTCAATCGGCGGACCCTGACGCAATGGTAAGACCTGATCCTTTCTCTCACATCTGATTTGAAGTGGCACTGTGTGAGTGTGTGTGTGTGATGTCATGATTACTAATGTGCATTTGTTACATTCTGTTTTTTAAGGCACAACCAGAGGAGCAAGGCCATGATGAGGGACACCATCGCCATTGCAGTCCTGGGGCCCAGCACTCCCCAGACTGCAGCGGAGCCCCTGCCTGCCCCACCGACTGTGCTGCAGCAGCCTGAGCAGCCAGACCAGCCCCTCCAGCACCGCCTGCCCACGGACGCTTCTGGTCCTGGACCTCATCGTCGCCAGCTCCTCCACTGCCTCCTCCTCCTCCTCATCAGCCACCCCACAAGCCTCCAGCGCGGACGCCGTCCTGTCCACCAGCGTCAGCGCGGAGGCCGGTGACATCCCCCTCCACAGCCACAGCTGCCACTGCTCCACCAGTGCCAAGGAACACCGCCTGGAGGCGCAAGCTCCAGGAGGAGAAAGAGCGTTGTGCCGGGAGCTGGGAGAACACTTAAAACCAGCAAAGAAGGTCTCCCACTTTAACTGCAGGCGCAGTGGCCAACCGAAGACGCGGGCGTTTGGCCACAGCCGCTACAAGAAGGAGACCTTCTGCTCCCGGGCCGAGGGGAAAGGGAGAACTGTGGAGCAGTGGCTGGCAGAGGTGAAGGGGCGTGATGGAGCAGCCCCCCCTGCCTGAGCGAACACTTCACTTTGTGTGTGTGTGTGTGTGAGTGAGTGATGGGGCGGCTCCCCCTCTCTGAACGAACGCTTTGTGTGTGTGTGTGTGTGTGTGTGTGTGTGTGTGTGTGTGTTTGGGAGGGAGGGATTTGTAAATATTGTGTATATAGTGTATTTAGTTTGTCAATTATGTTTGCTAAATAAATATTGTGTATATAGTTGTCTTATATAAGATATTCCTTTATTTGTCCCACAATGGGGAAATTCCAATATATATCTATATAGTTGTATATTGCTGTCTTAATTGTTTTTGTTTTAAATAAACTTTTCTTTTTTAAACCAATGCTTTCTCCTGCTTCTTTCGGTCTTTAAGAAATTAAATAAATATAGGGAAGACTAGGTATCTAGACTAGGTGCCTGATATCACTAAATTCCCACAGGTAACAGTCACACAATACATCATTCCCTCTCCTCACTTAAAACTAGGGTCAAGGGGTCAACCCAGGGTCAGGTTCAAAGGTTTACCTAGAGACTAGGTGAGAATGGGCCTCAAATGGACACTGTAAAACAACAGGGGGTGCTGAGGGTTTAGTTGGACAGAATGGAAGGCAGAAAAGCAACGCGGAAAACCAAACACGTCACTTCATTAGGTTTGTTAGAAATATACTTTGTTAAACTGCATCTGTGTTTCTATGTACCTTGACTAACAGAGTTCTGTATTGTATTTGTATTTAAGTGGACTACGACTGCACATCCTCCTCCTCCTCCTCCTCCTCCAGCTCCTCTCCTTGACGGCTTCAGGCAGCAGAGCCAGTGGCGGGGACCAGCAAGCCCACCCGTTGCACTGTGTACAGGCGCAAAATTAAAGCAGCAAAAGACAAAAAAGTCCTCCAAAGTACCAGGGGAAAGCCACAGCACAAACCTGGTGACCCCTGCAACATCCGTGGCCAAGCATGCACGGTGGATGGTGGCCACACTTACCTCAAGGGCCAATACTTTTGTGCTGTGGAAGAGGGCCCTGGAGGACGCACAGTGCAAGAGTAGATCAGGGAACAGCTTGGCCCTGGTGAGCTACAGAAGCTCCCCAGAACAACAGCCTGGAACCTCAAACAGAGGCATGAGAAACCAGAGAAACCAGGTGGGAAAGTGAGGAAGCCCCACAAACTGCGGATCTGCCAACTCTGTGGCCAGCCACAGCAGAAAGACTTTGGCCACAGCCAATATGGGGGAGAGCACTTCTGTGCTTTCTATGAAGGGAAGACTGTGGAGCTGTGGCTGGCTGAGAAGAGTTTAAAAAGACATTAAAAGTTTTTTTTTTTTAAATATTTACTGTACTATTATCCAAGCACCTTATATGTTTCATCTGTTCACTGCACCTTATATTTTTTATTTTTAGTTTGCACTGCAATTATACTGGTTATTTATCCATTTTTTATATTGCATTCTATGTTGATTTTTTTGATATGTCTGTGTGTTGTTACTGTGTGTAATGCTGCTGCTACATTGCACTTTCCCAGCTTATCTATTATACATTTTGACCATTCCTAATAAATATTGAATTGATTAAAACCTTGTCATGTCTATTTAAGTACTTTTTAACTTGACTTTTTAAACCTGGAGCCATTCAGGAGGCCAAAACGATACAAATATTAATGCACATTTAACAAAACAGGTCTCCTTGCTTTAAATGCGTGCAGGTGCCTTTAATTCGCCATATGATAAGTAACCATGTGCTCGGGATGACGTCGAACAACAGCTGAGAAAAGAAGCTTTTTCATTTAAGCTGCCATTGTCTTCCAGAAGCACCTATCTGCCAGTTTCCACCTCAGGAAGCTTCACAGCGGTGACTAGTACATTATAGAGTGGTTTGGTGTGGCTCTCTCACTTAGTTTGGCTGTAATGCACAAAACTATTAAAAGTGACTTTTTTGCGTTCCCCATGTAATTCTGGCTTTTTCCTGTTTCACATGCAATTCTGTGGGACTTTGGTGTTTTTCCACCTAAGTGTGCTGAATGAGCTTCTCAGGCTGAGAAAACAAGCTTTTTCACACAAGCTGCCATTCTCTTCTGGAAGCACCTATCTGCCAGTTTCCACCTTAGGAAGCTTCACAGCGGTGACTTGTACATTATAGAGTGGTTTTCTGTGTTCCAAATGCAGTTACGCTTTTTCGACAAAAGAGGGCACACTTGACCACAGAATAATTCATTCTGGACTTGCAAAGCTTCACAGTGGCATAATTAAAGTGATGCATAAGTGGTTTGGTGTGGCTCTCTCACTTAGTTCAGCTGTAATGGACAAAACTATTAAAAGTGACTTTTTTGCGTTTCCCATGTAATTCTGGCTTTTTCCTGTTTCACATGCAATTCTGTGGGACTTTGGTGTTTTTCCACATGAGTGTGCCAGGCTGAAAAAACAAGCTTTTTCACACAAGCTGCCATTCTCTTCCAGAAGCACCTATCTGCCAGTTTCCACCTCAGGAAGCTTCACAGCGGTGACTTTTACATTATAGAGTGGTTTGGTGTGGCTCTCTCACTTAGTTTGGCTCTAATGGACAAAACTATTAAAAGTGACTTTTTTGCGTTTCCCATGTAATTCTGGCTTTTTCCTGTTTCAAGTGCAATTCTGTGGGACTTTGGTGTTTTTCCACCTAAGTGTGCCAGGCTGAGAAACCAAGCTTTTTCACACAAGCTGCCATTCTCTTCCAGAAGCACCTATCTGCCAGTTTCCACCCTCAGGAAGCTTCACAGCGGTGAATTGTACATTATAGAGTGGTTTTCTGTCTTCCAAATGCAGTTACGCTTTTCGACAAAAGAGGGCACACTTGACCACAGAATAATTCATTCTGGACTTGCAAAGCTTCACAGTGGCATAATTAAAGTGATGCATAAGTGGTTTGGTGTGGCTCTCTCACTTAGTTTGGCTGTAATGAACAAAAATATTAAAATTGACTTTTTTGCTTTTCCCATGTAATTCTGGCTTTTTCCTTTTTCACATGCAATTCTGTGGGACTTTGGTGTTTTTCCAACTAAGTGTGCTGAATGAGCTTCTCAGGCTGAGAAAACAAGCTTTTTCACACAAGCTGCCATTCTCTTCCAGAAGCACCTATCTGCCAGTTTCCACCTTAGGAAGCTTCACAGCGGTGACTTGTACATTATAGAGTGGTTTTCTGTCTTCCAAATGCAGTTACGCTTTTTCGACAAAAGAGGGCACACTTGACCACAGAATAATTCATTCTGGACTTGCAAAGCTTCACAGTGGCATAATTAAAGTGATGCATAAGTGGTTTGGTGTGGCTCTCTCACTTAGTTCAGCTGTAATGGACAAAACTATTAAAAGTGACTTTTTTGCGTTTCCCATGTAATTCTGGCTTTTTCCTTTTTCACATGCAATTCTGTGGGACTTTGGTGTTTTTCCACATGAGTGTGCCAGGCTGAAAAAACAAGCTTTTTCACACAAGCTGCCATTCTCTTCCAGAAGCACCTATCTGCCAGTTTCCACCTCAGGAAGCTTCACAGCGGTGACTTTTACATTATAGAGTGGTTTGGTGTGGCTCTCTCACTTAGTTTGGCTCTAATGGACAAAACTATTAAAAGTGACTTTTTTGCGTTTCCCATGTAATTCTGGCTTTTTCCTGTTTCAAGTGCAATTCTGTGGGACTTTGGTGTTTTTCCACCTAAGTGTGCCAGGCTGAGAAACCAAGCTTTTTCACACAAGCTGCCATTCTCTTCCAGAAGCACCTATCTGCCAGTTTCCACCTCAGGAAGCTTCACAGCGGTGAATTGTACATTATAGAGTGGTTTTCTGTCTTCCAAATGCAGTTACGCTTTTTCGACAAAAGAGGGCACACTTGACCACAGAATAATTCATTCTGGACTTGCAAAGCTTCACAGTGGCATAATTAAAGTGATGCATAAGTGGTTTGATGTGGCTCTCTCACTTAGTTTGGCTGTAATGAACAAAAATATTAAAATTGACTTTTTTGCTTTTCCCATGTAATTCTGGCTTTTTCCTTTTTCACATGCAATTCTGTGGGACTTTGGTGTTTTTCCAACTAAGTGTGCTGAATGAGCTTCTCAGGCTGAGAAAACAAGCTTTTTCACACAAGCTGCCATTCTCTTCCAGAAGCACCTATCTGCCAGTTTCCACCTCAGGAAGCTTCACAGCGGTGAATTGTACATTATAGAGTGGTTTTCTGTCTTCCAAATGCAGTTACGCTTTTTCGACAAAAGAGGGCACACTTGACCACAGAATAATTCATTCTGGACTTGCAAAGCTTCACAGTGGCATAATTAAAGTGATGCATAAGTGGTTTGGTGTGGCTCTCTCACTTAGTTTGGCTGTAATGAACAAAAATATTAAAATTGACTTTTTTGCTTTTCCCATGTAATTCTGGCTTTTTCCTTTTTCACATGCAATTCTGTGGGACTTTGGTGTTTTTCCAACTAAGTGTGCTGAATGAGCTTCTCAGGCTGAGAAAACAAGCTTTTTCACACAAGCTGCCATTCTCTTCTGGAAGCACCTATCTGCCAGTTTCGACCTCAGGAAGCTTCACAGCGGCGACTTGTACATTATAGAGTGGTTTGGTGTGGCTCTCTCACTTAGTTTGGCTGTAATGGACAAAACTATTAAAAGTGACTTTTTTGCGTTTCCCATGTAATTCTGGCTTTTTCCTGTTTCACATGCAATCGAGCCCCGGACTGATTTCGCACTCTTGCTGGGGCAGGTGTATATAGTTGTTTGCAGTGTTGTGTGTGTGTGTTTTTTTTTAAAAGACATTGACTTTTCCCTCCACAAGGACCGGGACTTTGCCGCAGTGTGGAGGCTTTCTACCAACACCGGTCCACCCACCCTGCCACAACTCTTCTACAGCACAGTGACACTCTGCTTGGAAAAAAAATGTGTGTCCCATTCACACCTGTATAACACGCTGTCATGCCTCTGTGCTGTTTGATTCATGACTGGGGCGAATGTGTGTCCCATTCACACCTGTATAACACGCTGTCATGCCTCTGTGCTGTTCTGATTCTATGCACTGAAAAGTTTTTTTATTTTTTTTTATTTTGGACATGTGGGTATGTTCATTAATGTGATCACTGTTACATCAGTTACATCCAGTAGCTGCGAAGCAAGATATCGGACTGCCATTTGTGCTGGTTCATCTGCTGTTGCCACTGGCTCTGTTGCTGCCAAAAAAATAAAAAGCCTTGTATGTACAGGTACTTCACACTGTAATGCCCCTGTGTTATGTATCCATGCATATCTGTGCTGAGCTCTTATACTATGTGTCTGCCTGCTGTGATTGCCTTGTGCCACTGCTCTGTTCTGCATCACCATTTATTATTATTATTATTATTATTATTATTATTATTGGATTGTAGTTTAAATAATCTATTTTGCTCTGTACTTCTGCTGTGTTTGATGTTGTTGTTGCTAAGATGCAGAACACAACAACAATATATTTAATTGATATTTATTTCACTGAAGAAAAAGGGGAAACAAATCATACACAGCATGTAACTTTAATTTATACATAAATAATTTATTTACCCTTTTTACTGAGAATTGTATTTTATTTGTAAAGCCCTTTCCACACTGATATGCTGCACTGTCCTGTATCCTGGACATCTGACTTCATATTTCAAATAAATTGTCATCATTTTATACTGGTATCATTGTTCTCTTGTCCTATATCAAATTTAAAGCAATAAACACTGATGATACATATTCTCAATAAACACTGATGATACATATTCTCAATAAAATGAAGACACAGGAGATAAACCGTACTGTAAATGAAAAATCCATTTATTATTGCATTGCCTGGCCTTGGAAATATGCAAATTCATTATCATTTATAGACTCTATACAAAGGTTCCAAGCATGTTTTAATCATTTTTTTATATTTAGAGAAGACATTTCGACGCTATGCACGCGTTTCGCAGTTTGCCTCCGTCGGGATTCGAACCGACGAGCGGGAGTGCCGTTCCGCACGTCGACCGCGCGTCTTTGCGCTCTAGTGCGCATGCGCGGGTGCCGACCAAAACAGAGAAGAACGCTGGGGGAGCGCCTCTGCTCTGGGACAGCCTTCGTCTCTGTACCTGTGTTCCACATAAATGTCCCCACCTACCGATTTCAGAGGCTATCATTGGCTCATGCTCAAATGGAACAGGCCAATGGGTGAAGGCCAGGTCAACCCCATTGGTCTGTTCCATTTGGGTGCTGTGCTGTGATTCGACAGCTCGCCGCATGTCCCGCCCACCCCCAAAGCCACAGCCACGGTCAGTGTCATTCATTCATTCGGACTGAGCGGCGTTTGAGTGAGCGGACGGACGGACATTCACACAATATTATAAGGTTAGACAAACTTTATTGTTTGTAAAATTATGTGCTACATTGAAAAGGCAGCTTATATATTATACAGTAATCAGTTAGCAGTGAAACAGCGAGCCAATGTAACGTTAGCGTAAGTTAGGACTGCCGCCGATGTCATTACCGATCGGTGAAATGTGTTTAAAATAATATTCCCATACTGGGTTTACTTGTTGAGACCTAGGATATTGTACTGCTATTGTGTGGAGTTGATATTTAAAGTTTAACTGTGCTTTAGATGCGTTAGCATATAAATCGCTATTAGCATGCTAAGCGTTGGGAATGAATGAGCATTTAGCCACTGCTGTGATGAGCTGACGATCTCTGGAAACGCTTTAAAAACGTGATGAGACAACTTGGCTCACTTCTTAAGACCCTTGGTATGCTGGTACAACGAGGTGGAGTCAAAATTTGAAGTGTAAATATGCTTTAAATGTGTAAACAGACCAGCCGTGATTTTGCTAGCTAAAAACAAGGAGGTGAATGAGGTCATTTTAGTTACTACTTTTCTGAGGGCTGGCGATCTCTCACAATGTATTTAATCTTTAAACAGACTACCTGATTATCTTCCTTAGACCCTGTAGATGTAGTTACTACAGTTTGAAGTCAAAATTCAAAGTGTAAATATGGTTTAAATGTGTAAACAGGACGCCTGATGTTGAATGTATGTTAATGAATGGGCACAGTATCATTGAGTACAGTAATAGACTGTCAGTAGGATGTAAACAGTGCATGTGTAGCAGATTACTGACTTAAATCTTATTTCTTGTCTTTCTAGAAAATGCAGCCTATTTTCCGCTTTGAGGCAAACCTTGACCTGACCCTGCGGGCCTCTCAGGAGGCGCTGGCCTTGAGCCGCCGCCAGAGGGGGGGCCTCTGCCTCTGCCACTGCCCTGGTGGTGGTTAAGACCCCTGAGCTGGTGCGCTCTGAGGCAAGAGACAGGGTGGTGCAGAAGGGAGGTAACCCCACCGATCACCATCAGGTGCTGGCCGAGAGCGAGCTGCAGCTCGGCCAGTACCGTGGTCAGACGTTCCGGTGGCTGCTGGAGAATGACGTGGGATACGCAGTCACCATCTGTGTGTCCCACGAGGGAGAGAGAGACAAAGGGGGCACTAGTCAGCAGAATGCCCTCATGGTGCACAAAGACGCCCTCGTCTCCTACGCCAGGCTGTTCCCGCCGATGGTGGCAGCCATCGACAGGCGTAGGATGCTCGAGGGCAGTCCCCAGACCATGAGGGGCGTGGACGACACGCTGGTGGGGTTCGGTGTTCATAGTGACCTGACCTACAAGACCCTGTACGAGTCGACGGACCGTGAGCGGGCAAGGCAAGTTGTTTGTTTGTTTGTGTGTGTGTGTGTGTGTGTCTGTGTGTGTGTGTGTGTCTGTGTGTGTGTGTGTGTCTGTGTGTGTCTGTGTGTGTATCTGTGTGTCTGTGTCTGTGTGTGTATCTGTGTCTGTGTGTGTATGTCTGTGTGTGTGCGTGACTTTTTTACCCATTGCATTTCTGTTCTCTTTTTTAGCTATGTACAGTTTGTGAGGCAGGCGGCACCCACAGCCAAAGCGTCCAGGTTGGTGGACTTAAAAAAATATGTGCAGGCCCGGGATGCAGAGAAGGCAGCCCTGGCAGCACAACCACCACAACCACCCCTGGACGCTGTTGGTCCCCAGGATGGACCCTCGGATGCTGACCTGCTCGCTGCCGCCATGGAGGTCGACCCGTGCAGGGATGCCCCATCAGCCGTGCCCCCCTTCTCTCTCTCCCAGCCACCGGAACGTCCCCTTCAGGACAACACCTGTGGGGAGAGGTCAGGCCCCGGCGCACAGGTATGCTCAGTGATGACATATTGTGTTGTAGTGTGTGTGTGTCTGTGTTCAGTACACTAACGGTCTGACACTGCTGTGTGTTTCAGCTGCTACCACGTGGCTGGAGGCTGACGCTCCCCGAAGAGCAGCACGACTGGGTGGGCCGGGCACTGTTCAGGAGGGCACCCAACGGGCAGGGTGTCCTCACATCTGAACTCCGCCTGTGGTGGCACCCACCAAGGTGCCCGGCCCCTCTACACCCAGCCACCCGCCACAGCCCACCCCTTTTTCCAGAGTCCCTTTTTCCTGTGGGTGCCCTACAGGATGTGGGCGTACCACCTCCGCTGCCCCATCGTCGCTTGTGGGGGCAAGCTTGCGGGAGCTGGCCTCTACAAGACGGTGAGGAGGGTCTTGGACAGGAGCTGCTGGTACTTCATGGGCACGGAGTACCTGGAATGCAGCTCCTGTCACAAGAAGATGCCGGGATGGTCGCAGGACATCTTGGGACAGCTGGACATGGCCCATCGTGAGCAGTTTCCAGCAGTTCTCACGTACAAGTAAGTAATGTAAACAGTAACAGCAACAGTAATGTATTTCTGTGGTTTTCTCCAGTAACCTCTGATCACCTCTTTCCCCTCCCAGGTTGTCCTGCGACAGAGCTGTGATCGGGCTCATGAAGGAGCGCACTTTGGGCAACAGTGCGTCTCGCCTCCGTGCCTCTCTGGTGGAGCAGCACACCAGAGAGTGGATGGCGCGGTCGATGCTGTACCTTTCCGTGCTCCGCAAGCTTCGGGTACCGGGCGCTGCGCCGCTGGCGGCGTCGTCGCTCCCAACCATGCACCCGGTGCCCACAGTGCTCTGGCTCATCAACGTCTACGTCAGGGACGCCTTGACGAGGCTCGACGAGACGAGAGCCAGAGTCACTTCCATCTTTGGTGATCTTTTGAAGATGGACTCCACCAAGAAGGTAGGTTTTGTTATCCACCACAGCGTGCCGTGTACCCAGTGTAATGTTTGTTTTGTCATGTGTCTGAATGTTGTTGTGTTGCTGTGTCACACAGATCACCAAAAAGCTTGCGGGCGGTGCTGCCGGGACGGCCGCCTGGGTCACCAACGTCGGCAATGAGTACGGGCAGGTGCTCATGTCCGTCCTCACCGCAGCTGAGGGGGGGCGGACTTGTCGACATGGCATGGTACCGCGAAGCCGGGAAGGCCCCTCCAAGGGTCCTGTACGTGGACCGGGACTGCTGTGCCACCGTGGGACAGTGTCAAACGTCCAAGCTGTTCCACGAGTGGCACGAGCTGGTCGTCAGGCTCGACGTGTGGCACCTCATGCGGCGTTTCGCCAGAGGGGTGACCACCGACAGCCACCAGCTCTACGGCCTCTTCATGGCGAGGCTCTCCTTCGCCATTTTTGAGTGGGACGCCGAAGACGTGTCCCGCCTGAGAGGAGCCAAGCAGTCCGAGGAGGGGAGGGACACCCAGGAGGTCAAGCTGTCCGCCAAGGAGCTCGCCCGTCACTGCCGGCGCCGCACCAGGGGTGCAGTGGAGACGGAGCGGCTGGTCCAAGAGGTGCTGGACACCTTCTGGCACGTGACGGACAGCATGGGCGTCCCTTTGATCGACCGCGCCCGAATGGAGGAGATCTGGAGCACGCAGCGCCGACACCTCGACTGCATCCAGGCCCCTGCGGGAGTGGACCTCTACACCAAGACGGGAGAGCTCACCAAAGGCGGGGTGAGACTCCCCGTCTACCGGTGCGGCCGAGGCTCCACTTCCCTGGAATCGTTCCACCTGCACCTGTGCCGCTTCATCCCAGGTAAGTACATGTGTGGTTTACAACACAGACTCAATTATGTATTTGTGTGTTTATTTGTCCTCACACTAACTGTGTTGCTTTGTTTCTGCTTAGGACAATCTGCAAGTGATGTACACTTCCAGGTGTACCTGCTGGAGGGCCTGGTGCGGTGGAACGAGAATCGAGGGAGGACAGAGGTCGGCGCTGCGTTGCTACAGTGCCCAGCTGCAGCACAGCTTCGACCAGCTGACCCAAGAGCTTCTTGGGCTCACGCTGGTCGACACGTACACCATGCCCAGGGAGTACACAGGTAAGTCATAAATCTGTCTGAGGTAACGGTAACGTTTAACACCTGTCTTAGGTGTCTGTCATTTAACATCTGTGTCTCTGTGTGCCCACAGGGGAACTCATTGGGGTGGAGTACCTGTTCTCCCAGACGGGCGCTGTGCTGCAGAAGGACCTGGATGATCCTGACGCTCCAGGAGGGACTGATGAGGACGAAGCCGGGGGGGTGGGGGGCAGTGATGAAGAGTTCGAGGAGGAGGAACCAGAGGAGATTCGTCTCCTCGAACACCACAGCGCTCTCCTTCAGTCCTCAAACCTCACCCGCGTGGACCAAATGGAGGTGCAGCAGGCTGGAGGAGGAGGAGGAGGAGGAGGAGGAGGAGGAGGAGGATGTTATCGGGCCAGGTGGAGGCAGCTACCAGCACGTCGTGGCCCTGGCCCAGGCCCTCGTGGAACTGCGCCACCGCCGCTACGTCACTCCCAGGCAAGCCAGAGAGATCACCGCTCTCTGGCTGAAGTTGAGTGATTGGGACAAGGCAGCGGTCAAATTCCCCCCCGTCACCAGGGCCGGCTTGTCCAAGGCCGATTCCGGACCACCCAGCGGCACGCTCACATGCCAGGGGTGTGGATAGTGTGAAGTGGTAAGCAGTCACAATAAATTTCCAAGCTTTTTTTGGTTCTTGTCCTGTCCTGTCAGTCACTAATTAACTCACTGACTCACTCTCTCTCTCTCTCTCTCTCTCCTCTCTCTCTCTCTGTCTATGTAGTGCGGTCCTGGGCAAGGGGGCGGGAGCGGCGCAGTCTCCCGATGTGTCGAGGCTTGTGGAGGCTGTCCTGCTGGACCTCAGCATCCTCCACTGCAGCGAGGGCAGGAAGATTGCCGGGGTCTGGATTCCTCGCTGGGGTGCCGTCATGAGGGACTATCTAACAATTCGCGAGAATGTTTATAGTTGTGCAGCCCTCATGACGAGCACCCGCATCCAGCTATATGATGTCAATCGGCGGACCCTGACGCAATGGTAAGACCTGATCCTTTCTCTCACATCTGATTTGAAGTGGCACTGTGTGAGTGTGTGTGTGTGATGTCATGATTACTAATGTGCATTTGTTACATTCTGTTTTTTAAGGCACAACCAGAGGAGCAAGGCCATGATGAGGGACACCATCGCCATTGCAGTCCTGGGGCCCAGCACTCCCCAGACTGCAGCGGAGCCCCTGCCTGCCCCACCGACTGTGCTGCAGCAGCCTGAGCAGCCAGACCAGCCCCTCCAGCACCGCCTGCCCACGGACGCTTCTGGTCCTGGACCTCATCGTCGCCAGCTCCTCCACTGCCTCCTCCTCCTCCTCATCAGCCACCCCACAAGCCTCCAGCGCGGACGCCGTCCTGTCCACCAGCGTCAGCGCGGAGGCCGGTGACATCCCCTCCACAGCCACAGCTGCCACTGCTCCACCAGTGCCAAGGAACACCACCTGGAGGCGCAAGCTCCAGGAGGAGAAAGAGCGTTGTGCCGGGAGCTGGGAGAACACTTATAACCAGCAAAGAAGGTCTCCCACTTTAACTGCAGGCGCAGTGGCCAACCGAAGACGCGGGCGTTTGGCCACAGCCGCTACAAGAAGGAGACCTTCTGCTCCCGGGCCGAGGGGAAAGGGAAAACTGTGGAGCAGTGGCTGGCAGAGGTGAAGGGGCGTGATGGAGCAGCCCCCCTGCCTGAGCGAACACTTCACTTTGTGTGTGTGTGTGTGTGAGTGAGTGATGGGGCGGCTCCCCCTCTCTGAGCGAACGCTTTGTGTGTGTGTGTGTGTGTGTGTGTGTGTGTGTGTGTGTGTGTGTGTGTGTGTGTGTGTTTGGGAGGGAGGGATTTGTAAATATTGTGTATATAGTGTATTTAGTTTGTCAATTATGTTTGCTAAATAAATATTGTGTATATAGTTGTCTTATATAAGATATTCCTTTATTTGTCCCACAATGGGGAAATTCCAATATATATCTATATAGTTGTATATTGCTGTCTTAATTGTTTTTGTTTTAAATAAACTTTTCTTTTTTAAACCAATGCTTTCTCCTGCTTCTTTCGGTCTTTAAGAAATTAAATAAATATAGGGAAGACTAGGTATCTAGACTAGGTGCCTGATATCACTAAATTCCCACAGGTAACAGTCACACAATACATCATTCCCTCTCCTCACTTAAAACTAGGGTCAAGGGGTCAACCCAGGGTCAGGTTCAAAGGTTTACCTAGAGACTAGGTGAGAATGGGCCTCAAATGGACACTGTAAAACAACAGGGGGTGCTGAGGGTTTAGTTGGACAGAATGGAAGGCAGAAAAGCAACGCGGAAAACCAAACACGTCACTTCATTAGGTTTGTTAGAAATATACTTTGTTAAACTGCATCTGTGTTTCTATGTACCTTGACTAACAGAGTTCTGTATTGTATTTGTATTTAAGTGGACTACGACTGCACATCCTCCTCCTCCTCCTCCAGCTCCTCTCCTTGACGGCTTCAGGCAGCAGAGCCAGTGGCGGGGACCAGCAAGCCCACCCGTTGCACTGTGTACAGGCGCAAAATTAAAGCAGCAAAAGACAAAAAAAGTCGATGGTGGCCACACTTACCTCAAGGGCCAATACTTTTGTGCTGTGGAAGAGGGCCCTGGAGGACGCACAGTGCAAGAGTAGATCAGGGAACAGCTTGGCCCTGGTGAGCTACAGAAGCTCCCCAGAACAACAGCCTGGAACCTCAAACAGAGGCATGAGAAACCAGAGAAACCAGGTGGGAAAGTGAGGAAGCCCCACAAACTGCGGATCTGCCAACTCTGTGGCCAGCCACAGCAGAAAGACTTTGGCCACAGCCAATATGGGGGGAGAGCACTTCTGTGCTTTCTATGAAGGGAAGACTGTGGAGCTGTGGCTGGCTGAGAAGAGTTTAAAAAGACATTAAAAGTTTTTTTTTTTAATATTTACTGTACTATTATCCAAGCACCTTATATGTTTCATCTGTTCACTGCACCTTATATTTTTTATTTTTAGTTTGCACTGCAATTATACTGGTTATTTATCCATTTTTTATATTGCATTCTATGTTGATTTTTTTGATATGTCTGTGTGTTGTTACTGTGTGTAATGCTGCTGCTACATTGCACTTTCCCAGCTTATCTATTATACATTTTGACCATTCCTAATAAATATTGAATTGATTAAAACCTTGTCATGTCTATTTAAATACTTTTTAACTTGACTTTTTAAACCTGGAGCCATTCAGGAGGCCAAAACGATACAAATATTAATGCACATTTAACAAAACAGGTCTCCTTGCTTTAAATGCGTGCAGGGCCTTTAATTCGCCATATGATAAGTAACCATGTGCTCGGGATGAAGTCGAACAACAGCTGAGAAAACAAGCTTTTTCACACAAGCTGCCATTCTCTTCCAGAAGCACCTATCTGCCAGTTTCCACCTCAGGAAGCTTCACAGCGGCGACTTGTACATTATAGAGTGGTTTGGTGTGGCTCTCTCACTTAGTTTGGGTGTAATGGACAAAAATATTAAAAGTGACTTTTTAGCGTATCCCATGTAATTCTGGCTTTTTCCTTTTTCACATGCAATTCTGTGGGACTTTGGTGTTTTTCCACATGAGTGTGCCAGGCTGAAAAAACAAGCTTTTTCACACAAGCTGCCATTCTCTTCCAGAAGCACCTATCTGCCAGTTTCCACCTCAGGAAGCTTCACAGCGGCGACTTGTACATTATAGAGTGGTTTGGTGTGGCTCTCTCACTTAGTTTGGCTGTAATACACAAAACTATTAAAAGTGACTCTTTTGCGTTTCCCATGTAATTCTGGCTTTTTCTTGTATCACATGCAATTCTGTGGGACTTTGGTGTATTTCCACCTAAGTGTGCCAAATGAGTTTCTTAGGCTGAGAAAACAAGCTTTTTCACACAAGCTGCCATTCTCTTCCAGAAGCACCTATCTGCCAGTTTCCACCTCAGGAAGCTTCACAGCGGCGACTTGTACATTATAGAGTGGTTTGGTGTGGCTCTCTCACTTAGTTTAGCTGTAATGGACAAAACTATTAACCGTCTGTACTCTATGCTTGCCGTTTGTGTCCAATTCACTTCCTTTTTTTTGACCATTTTAGCTGTGTTAATGCATATGGAATGTTATTGCCCAAGGGTCTGGATTTTTTTCAGATTTTTTAATTTTCAAAACCTGCTCTTTAAATATGTCAATATTATACTGTATATCTCCAATTGTACCTCGTGGCTCTATCATGGACACTTTTGGCCAATTGAAACCCATGACAACATTTTTTTTTAAATTCCTTGTGATGTGCAGTATTAAATCATATAATTTTAGGTAAAATGGCTTTCATTCTAAACTCAACAATTGAAAATTTTAGTTTTTAATGTTTTCTACCAGATTATGTCATTTGTCCATTTTTTGCCAAGGGAGCAATTTCAGGTAATATTCTTAGTTTCCACTAGGGGCGTATGATGGCTTACTGCACTCCAATGGAGCAAATGAATGACACAATTTTGACATAGGTGTGATCTTAAGGATGTCAGATAATGATGTGTGTTTGTGCATGAAAAAAAATGTGCCTATAAATATGTATTTGCAAGATAGAGTGACATAAATTACAGTGTAGCATACCTCCAAGTTTCAGTGAATTTCTTTTGGTACAGGCTATTGAGCTTTGAGTTTCCAAGGCAAACTTGGCTTTGATGCACAAGTTGAAAACACCTGTAGCTTTGATCTTTTTGTAAAAGAATGCCACACACAACTACACAATAGCCCTTACATACTCAAATAGCTGCTCTCCAAAAAAAAAAAAAAAAGGATCACAGGTCATCTTGACTTCGGGGTGAACAAAAACAAAGTCTGACAATGTTTATAAATCTGTCCTGGAGTTTATGCAGGTGCAGTCAGTACTAATGCTATAAGTGAGCCTAACAGCTCCCAGATCATTCTTTCTCTGGCAAGATGGCGAAAAGGTCATATTCACTGAATGAAGCACTTGAGTATGTGATGGGCTCGGTCAGGGAAGGTGGGGAGAAATCCTCTGCGCTTGAGGAGGAGACATCTTCTACCCAAGATGAGGACACGTCCTCTCCTGAAGATGAGGGGACACCCTCCTCAGAGGATGACAGCAACACCACTGATGAGGAGTACCAGCCAGTGCCTGATTCCTCTTCCTCAGGGGAAGAGGACGATACAGACACAGCGGTGGAGGCCGAGCAGCTGATGGCAGAGACAGTGGAGCCGGCGGGTGAGTGGACGTCTCATCATTGGAAAATTATGTGGTTTCACACTGCTGAAGAGACACTGCACTACAATACAGTACCCACTGGTATCACCCCAGGGCCCACCCTTTATGCAGTTGCACGCATCAGCAACCTGAGTTCTGCCCCTTATCTGTCAGTTTCCACCTCAGAAAGCTTCACAGCGGTGAATTTTACATTATAGAGTGGTTTTCTGTGTTCCAACTGCAGTTACGCCTTTTCGACAAAAGAGGGAATACTTGACCACAGAATAATTCATTTTGGACTTGCAAAGCTTCACAGTGGCATAATTAAAGTGATGGATGAAGTGGTTTGGTGTGGCTCTCTCACTTAGTTTAGCTGTAATGGACAAAACTATGAAAAGTGACTTTTTTGCGTTTTCCATGTAATTCTGTCTTTTTCCTGTTTCACATGTAATTCTGTGGGACTTTGGTGTTTTTCCACCTAAGTGTGCCAGGCTGAGAAAACAAGCTTTTTCACACAAGCTGCCATTCTCTTCCAGAAGCACCTATCTTCCAGTTTCCACCTCAGGAAGCTTCACAGCGGCGACTTGTACATTATAGAGTGGTTTGGTGTGGCTCTCTCACTTAGTTTGGCTGTAATGGACAAAAATATTAAAAGTTACTTTTTTGCGTTTCCCATGTAATTCTGGCTTTTTGCTGTTTCACATGCAATTCTGTGGGACTTTGGTGTTTTTCCACCTAAGTGTGCAGGGCTGAAAAAACAAGCTTTTTCACACAAGCTGCCATTCTCTTCCAGAAGCACCTATCTGCCAGTTTCCACCTCAGGAAGCTTTACAGCGGCATCCTGAAGATGATTGGCCACCCTCCTCAGAGGATGACAGCAACACCACTGATGAGGAGTACCAGCCAGTGCCTGATTCCTCTTCCTCAGGGGAAGAGGACGATACAGACACAGCGGTGGAGGCCGAGCAGCTGATGGCAGAGACAGTGGAGCCGGCGGGTGAGTGGATGTCTCATCATTGGAAAATTATGTGGTTTCACACTGCTGAAGAGACACTGCACTACAATCTAGTACCCACTGGTATCACCCCAGGGCCCACCCTTTATGCAGTTGCACGCATCAGCAACCTGAGTTCTGCCCCTTATCTGTCAGTTTCCACCTCAGAAAGCTTCACAGCGGTGAATTTTACATTATAGAGTGGTTTTCTGTGTTCCAACTGCAGTTACGCCTTTTCGACAAAAGAGGGAATACTTGACCACAGAATAATTCATTTTGGACTTGCAAAGCTTCACAGTGGCATAATTAAAGTGATGGATGAAGTGGTTTGGTGTGGCTCTCTCACTTAGTTTAGCTGTAATGGACAAAACTATGAAAAGTGACTTTTTTGCGTTTCCCATGTAATTCTGTCTTTTTCCTGTTTCACATGTAATTCTGTGGGACTTTGGTGTTTTTCCACCTAAGTGTGCCAGGCTGAGAAAACAAGCTTTTTCACACAAGCTGCCATTCTCTTCCAGAAGCACCTATCTTCCAGTTTCCACCTCAGGAAGCTTCACAGCGGCATCCTGAAGATGATTGGACACCCTCCTCAGAGGATGACAGCAACACCACTGATGAGGAGTACCAGCCAGTGCCTGATTCCTCTTCCTCAGGGGAAGAGGACGATACAGACACAGCGGTGGAGGCCGAGCAGCTGATGGCAGAGAAAGTGGAGCCGGCGGGTGAGTGGATGTCTCATCATTGGAAAATTATGTGGTTTCACACTGCTGAAGAGACACTGCACTACAATCCAGTACCCACTGGTATCACCCCAGGGCCCACCCTTTATGCAGTTGCACGCATCAGCAACCTGAGTTCTGCCCCTTATCTGTCAGTTTCCACCTCAGAAAGCTTCACAAAGGTGAATTTTACATTATACAGTGGTTTTCTGTGTTCCAACTGCAGTTACGCCTTTTCGACAAAAGAGGGAATACTTGACCATAGAATAATTCATTTTGGACTTGCAAAGCTTCACAGTGGCATAATTAAAGTGATGGATGAAGTGGTTTGGTGTGGCTCTCTCACTTAGTTTAGCTGTAATGGACAAAACTATGAAAAGTGACTTTTTTGCGTTTTCCATGTAATTCTGTCTTTTCCTGTTTCACATGTAATTCTGTGGGACTTTGGTGTTTTTCCACCTAAGTGTGCCAGGCTGAGAAAACAAGCTTTTTCACACAAGCTGCCATTCTCTTCCAGAAGCACCTATCTGCCAGTTTCCACCTCAGGAAGCTTCACAGCGGCGACTTGTACATTATAGAGTGGTTTGGTGTGGCTCTCTCACTTAGTTTGGCTGTAATGGACAAAAATATTAAAAGTGACTTTTTTGCGTTTCCCATGTAATTCTGGCTTTTTGCTGTTTCACATGCAATTCTGTGGGACTTTGGTGTTTTTCCACCTAAGTGTGCAGGGCTGAAAAAACAAGCTTTTTCACACAAGCTGCCATTCTCTTCCAGAAGCACCTATCTGCCAGTTTCCACCTCAGGAAGCTTTACAGCGGCATCCTGAAGATGATTGGACACCCTCCTCAGAGGATGACAGCAACACCACTGATGAGGAGTACCAGCCAGTGCCTGATTCCTCTTCCTCAGGGGAAGAGGACGATACAGACACAGCGGTGGAGGCCGAGCAGCTGATGGCAGAGACAGTGGTGCCGGCGGGTGAGTGGATGTCTCATCATTGGAAAATAATGTGGTTTCACACTGCTGAAGAGACACTGCACTACAATCTAGTACCCACTGGTATCACCCCAGGGCCCACCCTTTATGCAGTTGCACGCATCAGCAACCTGAGTTCTGCCCCTTATCTGTCAGTTTCCACCTCAGAAAGCTTCACAGCGGTGAATTTTACATTATAGAGTGGTTTTCTGTGTTCCAACTGCAGTTACGCCTTTTCGACAAAAGAGGGAATACTTGACCACAGAATAATTCATTTTGGACTTGCAAAGCTTCACAGTGGCATAATTAAAGTGATGGATGAAGTGGTTTGGTGTGGCTCTCTCACTTAGTTTAGCTGTAATGGACAAAACTATGTAAAGTGACTTTTTTGTGTTTCCCATGTAATTCTGTCTTTTTCCTGTTTCACATGCAATTCTGTGGGACTTTGGTGTTTTTCCACCTAAGTGTGCCGAATGAGCTGCTCAGGCTGAGAAAACAAGCTTTTTCACACAAGCTGCCATTCTCTTCCAGAAGCACCTATGTGCCAGTTTCCACCTCAGGAAGCCTCACAGCGGCGACTTGTACATTATAGAGTGGTTCTGGTGTGGCAACTGAAATTACACTTTTTGACAGAAAAGGGGAGACTTTACCACACAAAAATTTTTTCTGACTTGCAAAGCTTCACAGTGGCATTATGAAATTGCTGCATGAAGTGGTTTGGTGTGGCTCTTCACAAAATTCAGTTATACAAAACTATTAAAAGTGACTTTTTTGCGTTTCCCATGTAATTCTGTCTTTTTCCTGTTTCACATGCAATTCTGTGGGACTTTGGTGTTTTTCCACCTAAGTGTGCCAAATGAGCTTCTCAGGCTGAGAAAACAAGCTTTTTCACACAAGCTGCCATTCTCTTCCAGAAGCACCTATCTGCCAGTTTCCACCTCAGGAAGCCTCACAGCGGCGACTTGTACATTATAGAGTGGATTTGTGTGGCTCTGTCACTTAGTTTGGCTGTAATGCACAAAACTATTAAAAGTGACTTTTCTGCGTTTCCCATGTAATTCTGGCTTTTTCTTGTTTCACATGCAATTCTGTGGGACTTTGGTGTTTTTCCACCTAAGTGTGCCGAATGAGCTTCTCAGGCTGAGAAAACAAGCTTTTTCACACAAGCTGCCATTCTCTTCCAGAAGCACCTATGTGCCAGTTTCCACCTCAGGAAGCCTCACAGCGGCGACTTGTACATTATAGAGTGGTTTGGTGTGGCTCTGTCACTTAGTTTGGCTGTAATGCACAAAACTATTAAAAGTGACTTTTCTGCGTTTCCCATGTAATTCTGGCTTTTTCTTGTTTCACATGCAATTCTGTGGGACTTTGGTGTTTTTCCACCTAAGTGTGCCGAATGAGCTTCTCAGGCTGAGAAAACAAGCTTTTTCACACAAGCTGCCATTCTCTTCCAGAAGCACCTATCTGCCAGTTTCCACCTCAGGAAGCCTCACAGCGGCGACTTGTACATTATAGAGTGGTTTGGTGTGGCTCTGTCACTTAGTTTGGCTGTAATGCACAAAACTATTAAAAGTGACTTTTCTGCGTTTCCCATGTAATTCTGGCTTTTTCTTGTTTCACATGCAATTCTGTGGGACTTTGGTGTTTTTCCACCTAAGTGTGCCGAATGAGCTTCTCAGGCTGAGAAAACAAGCTTTTTCACACAAGCTGCCATTCTCTTCCAGAAGCACCTATGTGCCAGTTTCCACCTCAGGAAGCCTCACAGCGGCGACTTGTACATTATAGAGTGGTTTTGTGTGGCTCTGTCACTTAGTTTGGCTGTAATGCACAAAACTATTAAAAGTGACTTTTCTGCGTTTCCCATGTAATTCTGGCTTTTTCTTGTTTCACATGCAATTCTGTGGGACTTTGGTGTTTTTCCACCTAAGTGTGCTGAATGAGCTTCTCAGGCTGAGAAAACAAGCTTTTTCACACAAGCTGCCATTCTCTTCCAGAAGCACCTATGTGCCAGTTTCCACCTCAGGAAGCCTCACAGCGGCGACTTGTACATTATAGAGTGGTTTTGTGTGGCTCTGTCACTTAGTTTGGCTGTAATGCACAAAACTATTAAAAGTGACTTTTCTGCGTTTCCCATGTAATTCTGGCTTTTTCTTGTTTCACATGCAATTCTGTGGGACTTTGGTGTTTTTCCACCTAAGTGTGCTGAATGAGCTTCTCAGGCTGAGAAAACAAGCTTTTTCACACAAGCTGCCATTCTCTTCCAGAAGCACCTATGTGCCAGTTTCCACCTCAGGAAGCCTCACAGCGGCGACTTGTACATTATAGAGTGGTTTTGTGTGGCTCTGTCACTTAGTTTGGCTGTAATGCACAAAACTATTAAAAGTGACTTTTCTGCGTTTCCCATGTAATTCTGGCTTTTTCTTGTTTCACATGCAATTCTGTGGGACTTTGGTGTTTTTCCACCTAAGTGTGCCGAATGAGCTTCTCAGGCTGAGAAAACAAGCTTTTTCACACAAGCTGCCATTCTCTTCCAGAAGCACCTATGTGCCAGTTTCCACCTCAGGAAGCCTCACAGTGGCGACTTGTACATTATAGAGTGGTTTTGTGTGGCTCAACTAAATTACACTTTTAAAAAGAGGGAAAAAAAAAAATTTCTGACTTAAAGCTTGTGGCATTATGAATTGATGCATAAGTTTGTGGCTCTCTCATAAAGTTCAGCTGTAATGGACAAAACTATTAAAAGTGACTTTTTTGCGTTTCCCATGTAATTCTGGCTTTTTCTTGTTTCACATGCAATTCTGTGGGACTTTGGTGTTTTTCCACCTAAGTGTGCTAAATGAGCTTCTCAGGCTGAGAAAACAAGCTTTTTCACACAAGCTGCCATTCTCTTCCAGAAGCACCTATGTGCCAGTTTCCACCTCAGGAAGCCTCACAGCGGCGACTTGTACATTATAGAGTGGTTTTGTGTGGCTCTGTCACTTAGTTTGGCTGTAATGCACAAAACTATTAAAAGTGACTTTTCTGCGTTTCCCATGTAATTCTGGCTTTTTCTTGTTTCACATGCAATTCTGTGGGACTTTGGTGTTTTTCCACCTAAGTGTGCCGAATGAGCTTCTCAGGCTGAGAAAACAAGCTTTTTCACACAAGCTGCCATTCTCTTCCAGAAGCACCTATCTTGCCAGTTTCCACCTCAGGAAGCCTCACAGCGGCGACTTGTACATTATAGAGTGGTTTGGTGTGGCTCTGTCACTTAGTTTGGCTGTAATGCACAAAACTATTAAAAGTGACTTTTCTGCGTTTCCCATGTAATTCTGGCTTTTTCTTGTTTCACATGCAATTCTGTGGGACTTTGGTGTTTTTCCACCTAAGTGTGCTGAATGAGCTTCTCAGGCTGAGAAAACAAGCTTTTTCACACAAGCTGCCATTCTCTTCCAGAAGCACCTATGTGCCACTTTCCACCTCAGGAAGCCTCACAGCGGTGACTTGTACATTATAGAGTGGTTCTCTGTTTACTGATTCCTTGGGGGCACTTGACCACAGAAACACTACTTAAAGTCGGCATTAAATGATGGAAGTGGTTTGGTGTCGCTTTCTCACAAAGTTCAGCTGTAATGGACAAAACTATTAAAAGTGACTTTTCTGCGTTTCCCATGTAATTCTGGCTTTTTCCTGTTTCACATGCAATTCTGTGGGACTTTGGTGTTTTTCCACCTAAGTGTGCTGAATGAGCTTCTCAGGCTGAGAAAACAAGCTTTTTCACACAAGCTGCCATTCTCTTCCAGAAGGACCTATGTGCCAGTTTCCACCTCAGGAAGCCTCACAGCGGCGACTTGTACATTATAGAGTGGTTTTGTGTGGCTCTGTCACTTAGTTTGGCTGTAATGCACAAAACTATTAAAAGTGACTTTTCTGCGTTTCCCATGTAATTCTGGCTTTTTCTTGTTTCACATGCAATTCTGTGGGACTTTGGTGTTTTTCCACCTAAGTGTGCCGAATGAGCTTCTCAGGCTGAGAAAACAAGCTTTTTCACACAAGCTGCCATTCTCTTCCAGAAGCACCTATGTGCCAGTTTCCACCTCAGGAAGCCTCACAGCGGCGACTTGTACATTATAGAGTGGTTTTGTGTGGCTGTGTCACTTAGTTTGGCTGTAATGCACAAAACTATTAAAAGTGACTTTTCTGCGTTTCCCATGTAATTCTGGCTTTTTCTTGTTTCACATGCAATTCTGTGGGACTTTGGTGTTTTTCCACCTAAGTGTGCCGAATGAGCTTCTCAGGCTGAGAAAACAAGCTTTTTCACACAAGCTGCCATTCTCCTCCAGAAGCACCTATGTGCCAGTTTCCACCTCAGGAAGCCTCACAGCGGCGACTTGTACATTATAGAGTGGTTTGGTGTGGCTCTGTCACTTAGTTTGGCTGTAATGCACAAAACTATTAAAAGTGACTTTTCTGCGTTTCCCATGTAATTCTGGCTTTTTCTTGTTTCACATGCAATTCTGTGGGACTTTGGTGTTTTTCCACCTAAGTGTGCCGAATGAGCTTCTCAGGCTGAGAAAACAAGCTTTTTCACACAAGCTGCCATTCTCTTCCAGAAGCAGCTATGTGCCAGTTTCCACCTCAGGAAGCCTCACAGCGGCGACTTTTACATTATAGAGTGGTTTGGTGTGGCTCTGTCACTTAGTTTGGCTGTAATGCACAAAAATATTAAAAGTGACTTTTCTGCGTTTCCCATGTAATTCTGGCTTTTTCTGGTTTCACATGCAATTCTGTGGGACTTTGGTGTTTTTCCACCTAAGTGTGCCGAATGAGCTTCTCAGGCTGAGAAAACAAGCTTTTTCACACAAGCTGCCATTCTCTTCCAGAAGCACCTATGTGCCAGTTTCCACCTCAGGAAGCCTCACAGCGGCGACTTGTACATTATAGAGTGGTTTTGTGTGGCTGTGTCACTTAGTTTGGCTGTAATGCACAAAACTATTAAAAGTGACTTTTCTGCGTTTCCCATGTAATTCTTGCTTTTTCTTGTTTCACATGCAATTCTGTGGGACTTTGGTGTTTTTCCACCTAAGTGTGCCGAATGAGCTTCTCAGGCTGAGAAAACAAGCTTTTTCACACAAGCTGCCATTCTCTTCCAGAAGCACCTATCTTACAGTTTCCACCTCAGGAAGCCTCACAGCGGCGACTTGTACATTACAGAGTGGTTTTGTGTGGCTCTGTCACTTAGTTTGGCTGTAATGCACAAAAATATTAAAAGTGACTTTTCTGCGTTTCCCATGTAATTCTGGCTTTTTCTTGTTTCACATGCAATTCTGTGGGACTTTGGTGTTTTTCCACCTAAGTGTGCCGAATGAGCTTCTCAGGCTGAGAAAACAAGCTTTTTCACACAAGCTGCCATTCTCTTCCAGAAGCACCTATGTGCCAGTTTGCACCTCAGGAAGCCTCACAGCGGCGACTTGTACATTATAGAGTGGATTTGTGTGGCTCTGTCACTTAGTTTGGCTGTAATGCACAAAACTATTAAAAGTGACTTTTCTGCGTTTCCCATGTAATTCTGGCTTTTTCTTGTTTCACATGCAATTCTGTGGGACTTTGGTGTTTTTCCACCTAAGTGTGCCGAATGAGCTTCTCAGGCTGAGAAAACAAGCTTTTTCACACAAGCTGCCATTCTCTTCCAGAAGCACCTATGTGCCAGTTTCCACCTCAGGAAGCCTCACAGCGGCGACTTGTACATTATAGAGTGGATTTGTGTGGCTCTGTCACTTAGTTTGGCTGTAATGCACAAAACTATTAAAAGTGACTTTTCTGCGTTTCCCATGTAATTCTGGCTTTTTTTTGTTTCACATGCAATTCTGTGGGACTTTGGTGTTTTTCCACCTAAGTGTGCCGAATGAGCTTCTCAGGCTGAGAAAACAAGCTTTTTCACACAAGCTGCCATTCTCTTCCAGAAGCACCTATCTGTCAGTTTCCACCTCAGGAAGCCTCACAGCGGCGACTTGTACATTATAGAGTGGATTTGTGTGGCTCTGTCACTTAGTTTGGCTGTAATGCACAAAACTATTAAAAGTGACTTTTCTGCGTTTCCCATGTAATTCTGGCTTTTTCTTGTTTCACATGCAATTCTGTGGGACTTTGGTGTTTTTCCACCTAAGTGTGCCGAATGAGCTTCTCAGGCTGAGAAAACAAGCTTTTTCACACAAGCTGCCATTCTCTTCCAGAAGCACCTATCTGTCAGTTTCCACCTCAGGAAGCCTCACAGCGGCGACTTGTACATTATAGAGTGGATTTGTGTGGCTCTGTCACTTAGTTTGGCTGTAATGCACAAAACTATTAAAAGTGACTTTTCTGCGTTTCCCATGTAATTCTGGCTTTTTCTTGTTTCACATGCAATTCTGTGGGACTTTGGTGTTTTTCCACCTAAGTGTGCCGAATGAGCTTCTCAGGCTGAGAAAACAAGCTTTTTCACACAAGCTGCCATTCTCTTCCAGAAGCACCTATGTGCCAGTTTCCACCTCAGGAAGCCTCACAGCGGCGACTTGTACATTATAGAGTGGTTTTGTGTGGCTCTGTCACTTAGTTTGGCTGTAATGCACGAAACTATTAAAAGTGACTTTTCTGCGTTTCCCATGTAATTCTGGCTTTTTCTTGTTTCACATGCAATTCTGTGGGACTTTGGTGTTTTTCCACCTAAGTGTGCCGAATGAGCTTCTCAGGCTGAGAAAACAAGCTTTTTCACACAAGCTGCCATTCTCTTCCAGAAGCACCTATGTGCCAGTTTCCACCTCAGGAAGCCTCACAGCGGCGACTTGTACATTATAGAGTGGATTTGTGTGGCTCTGTCACTTAGTTTGGCTGTAATGCACAAAACTATTAAAAGTGACTTTTCTGCGTTTCCCATGTAATTCTGGCTTTTTCTTGTTTCACATGCAATTCTGTGGGACTTTTTGTGTTTTTCCACCTAAGTGTGCCGAATGAGCTTCTCAGGCTGAGAAAACAAGCTTTTTCACACAAGCTGCCATTCTCTTCCAGAAGCACCTATGTGCCAGTTTGCACCTCAGGAAGCCTCACAGCGGCGACTTGTACATTGTAGAGTGGATTTGTGTGGCTTTGTCACTTAGTTTTGCTGTAATGCACAAAACTATTAAAAGTGACTTTTCTGCGTTTCCCATGTAATTCTGGCTTTTTCTTGTTTCACATGCAATTCTGTGGGACTTTGGTGTTTTTCCACCTAAGTGTGCCGAATGAGCTTCTCAGGCTGAGAAAACAAGCTTTTTCACACAAGCTTCCATTCTCTTCCAGAAGCACCTATGTGCCAGTTTGCACCTCAGGAAGCCTCACAGCGGCGACTTGTACATTATAGAGTGGATTTGTGTGGCTCTGTCACTTAGTTTGGCTGTAATGCACAAAACTATTAAAAGTGACTTTTCTGCGTTTCCCATGTAATTCTGGCTTTTTTTTGTTTCACATGCAATTCTGTGGGACTTTGGTGTTTTTCCACCTAAGTGTGCCGAATGAGCTTCTCAGGCTGAGAAAACAAGCTTTTTCACACAAGCTGCCATTCTCTTCCAGAAGCACCTATCTGTCAGTTTCCACCTCAGGAAGCCTCACAGCGGCGACTTGTACATTATAGAGTGGATTTGTGTGGCTCTGTCACTTAGTTTGGCTGTAATGCACAAAACTATTAAAAGTGACTTTTCTGCGTTTCCCATGTAATTCTGGCTTTTTCTTGTTTCACATGCAATTCTGTGGGACTTTGGTGTTTTTCCACCTAAGTGTGCCGAATGAGCTTCTCAGGCTGAGAAAACAAGCTTTTTCACACAAGCTGCCATTCTCTTCCAGAAGCACCTATCTGTCAGTTTCCACCTCAGGAAGCCTCACAGCGGCGACTTGTACATTATAGAGTGGATTTGTGTGGCTCTGTCACTTAGTTTGGCTGTAATGCACAAAACTATTAAAAGTGACTTTTCTGCGTTTCCCATGTAATTCTGGCTTTTTCTTGTTTCACATGCAATTCTGTGGGACTTTGGTGTTTTTCCACCTAAGTGTGCCGAATGAGCTTCTCAGGCTGAGAAAACAAGCTTTTTCACACAAGCTGCCATTCTCTTCCAGAAGCACCTATGTGCCAGTTTCCACCTCAGGAAGCCTCACAGCGGCGACTTGTACATTATAGAGTGGTTTTGTGTGGCTCTGTCACTTAGTTTGGCTGTAATGCACGAAACTATTAAAAGTGACTTTTCTGCGTTTCCCATGTAATTCTGGCTTTTTCTTGTTTCACATGCAATTCTGTGGGACTTTGGTGTTTTTCCACCTAAGTGTGCCGAATGAGCTTCTCAGGCTGAGAAAACAAGCTTTTTCACACAAGCTGCCATTCTCTTCCAGAAGCACCTATGTGCCAGTTTCCACCTCAGGAAGCCTCACAGCGGCGACTTGTACATTATAGAGTGGATTTGTGTGGCTCTGTCACTTAGTTTGGCTGTAATGCACAAAACTATTAAAAGTGACTTTTCTGCGTTTCCCATGTAATTCTGGCTTTTTCTTGTTTCACATGCAATTCTGTGGGACTTTTTGTGTTTTTCCACCTAAGTGTGCCGAATGAGCTTCTCAGGCTGAGAAAACAAGCTTTTTCACACAAGCTGCCATTCTCTTCCAGAAGCACCTATGTGCCAGTTTGCACCTCAGGAAGCCTCACAGCGGCGACTTGTACATTATAGAGTGGATTTGTGTGGCTTTGTCACTTAGTTTTGCTGTAATGCACAAAACTATTAAAAGTGACTTTTCTGCGTTTCCCATGTAATTCTGGCTTTTTCTTGTTTCACATGCAATTCTGTGGGACTTTGGTGTTTTTCCACCTAAGTGTGCCGAATGAGCTTCTCAGGCTGAGAAAACAAGCTTTTTCACACAAGCTTCCATTCTCTTCCAGAAGCACCTATGTGCCAGTTTGCACCTCAGGAAGCCTCACAGCGGCGACTTGTACATTATAGAGTGGATTTGTGTGGCTCTGTCACTTAGTTTGGCTGTAATGCACAAAACTATTAAAAGTGACTTTTCTGCGTTTCCCATGTAATTCTGGCTTTTTCTTGTTTCACATGCAATTCTGTGGGACTTTGGTGTTTTTCCACCTAAGTGTGCCGAATGAGCTTCTCAGGCTGAGAAAACAAGCTTTTTCACACAAGCTGCCATTCTCTTCCAGAAGCACCTATGTGCCAGTTTCCACCTCAGGAAGCCTCACAGCGGCGACTTGTACATTATAGAGTGGATTTGTGTGGCTCTGTCACTTAGTTTGGCTGTAATGCACAAAACTATTAAAAGTGACTTTTCTGCGTTTCCCATGTAATTCTGGCTTTTTCTTGTTTCACATGCAATTCTGTGGGACTTTGGTGTTTTTCCACCTAAGTGTGCCGAATGAGCTTCTCAGGCTGAGAAAACAAGCTTTTTCACACAAGCTGCCATTCTCTTCCAGAAGCACCTATCTGCCAGTTTCCACCTCAGGAAGCTTCACAGCGGTGACTTGTACATTATAGAGTGGTTCTCTGTGTTCCAACTGAAATTACACTTTTTCGACAGAAGAGGGCAGACTTGACCACAGAATAATTAATTCTGGACTTGCAAAGCTTCAGAGTGGCATTATTAAATTGATGCATGAAGTGGTTTGGTGTGGCTCTCTCACAAAGTTCAGCTGTAATGGACAAAACTATTAAAAGTGACTTTTTTGCGTTTCCCATGTAATTCTGGCTTTTTCCTGTTTCACATGCAATTCTGTGGGACTTTGGTGTTTTTCCACCTAAGTGTGCCAAATGAGCTTCTCAGGCTGAGAAAACAAGCTTTTTGACACAAGCTGCCATTCTCTTCCAGAAGGACCTATGTGCCAGTTTCCACCTCAGGAAGCCTCACAGCGGCGACTTGTACATTATAGAGTGGTTTTGTGTGGCTCTGTCACTTAGTTTGGCTGTAATGCACAAAACTATTAAAAGTGACTTTTCTGCGTTTCCCATGTAATTCTGGCTTTTTTTTGTTTCATATGCAATTCTGTGGGACTTTGGTGTTTTTCCACCTAAGTGTGCCGAATGAGCTTCTCAGGCTGAGAAAACAAGCTTTTTCACACAAGCTGCCATTCTCTTCCAGAAGCACCTATGTGCCAGTTTCCACCTCAGGAAGCCTCACAGCGGCGACTTGTACATTATAGAGTGGATTTGTGTGGCTCTGTCACTTAGTTTGGCTGTAATGCACAAAACTATTAAAAGTGACTTTTCTGCGTTTCCCATGTAATTCTGACTTTTTTTTGTTTCATATGCAATTCTGTGGGACTTTGGTGTTTTTCCACCTAAGTGTGCCGAATGAACTTCTCAGGCTGAGAAAACAAGCTTTTTCACATAAGCTGCAATTCTCTTCCAGAAGCACCTATCTGTCAGTTTCCACCTCAGGAAGCCTCACAGTGGCGACTTGTACATTATAGAGTGGATTTGTGTGGCTCTGTCACTTAGTTTGGCTGTAATGCACAAAACTATTAAAAGTGACTTTTCTGCGTTTCCCATGTAATTCTGGCTTTTTCTTGTTTCACATGCAATTCTGTGGGACTGGTGTTTTTCCACCTAAGTGTGCCGAATGAGCTTCTCAGGCTGAGAAAACAAGCTTTTTCACACAAGCTGCCATTCTCTTCCAGAAGCACCTATGTGCCAGTTTCCACCTCAGGAAGCCTCACAGCGGCGACTTGTACATTATAGAGTGGTTTTGTGTGGCTCTGTCACTTAGTTTGGCTGTAATGCACAAAACTATTAAAAGTGACTTTTCTGCGTTTCCCATGTAATTCTGGCTTTTTGTTGTTTCACATGCAATTCTGTGGGACTTTGGTGTTTTTCCACCTAAGTGTGCCGAATGAGCTTCTCAGGCTGAGAAAACAAGCTTTTTCACACAAGCTGCCATTCTCTTCCAGAAGCACCTATGTGCCAGTTTCCACCTCAGGAAGCCTCACAGCGGCGACTTGTACATTATAGAGTGGTTTTGTGTGGCTCTGTCACTTAGTTTGGCTGTAATGCACAAAACTATTAAAAGTGACTTTTCTGCGTTTCCCATGTAATTCTGGCTTTTTGTTGTTTCACATGCAATTCTGTGGGACTTTGGTGTTTTTCCACCTAAGTGTGCTGAATGAGCTTCTCAGGCTGAGAAAACAAGCTTTTTCACACAAGCTGCCATTCTCTTCCAGAAGCACCTATGTGCCAGTTTCCACCTCAGGAAGCCTCACAGCGGCGACTTGTACATTATAGAGTGGTTTGGTGTGGCTCTGTCACTTAGTTTGGCTGTAATGCACAAAACTATTAAAAGTGACTTTTCTGCGTTTCCCATGTAATTCTGGCTTTTTCTTGTTTCACATGCAATTCTGTGGGACTTTGGTGTTTTTCCACCTAAGTGTGCTGAATGAGCTTCTCAGGCTGAGAAAACAAGCTTTTTCACACAAGCTGCCATTCTCTTCCAGAAGCAGCTATGTGCCAGTTTCCACCTCAGGAAGCCTCACAGCGGCGACTTGTACATTATAGAGTGGTTTGGTGTGGCTCTGTCACTTAGTTTGGCTGTAATGCACAAAACTATTAAAAGTGACTTTTCTGCGTTTCCCATGTAATTCTGGCTTTTTCTGGTTTCACATGCAATTCTGTGGGACTTTGGTGTTTTTCCACCTAAGTGTGCCGAATGAGCTTCTCAGGCTGAGAAAACAAGCTTTTTCACACAAGCTGCCATTCTCTTCCAGAAGCACCTATGTGCCAGTTTCCACCTCAGGAAGCCTCACAGCGGCGACTTGTACATTATAGAGTGGTTTGGTGTGGCTCTGTCACTTAGTTTGGCCGTAATGCACAAAACTATTAAAAGTGACTTTTCTGCGTTTCCCATGTAATTCTGGCTTTTTCTTGTTTCACATGCAATTCTGTGGGACTTTGGTGTTTTTCCACCTAAGTGTGCCGAATGAGCTTCTCAGGCTGAGAAAACAAGCTTTTTCACACAAGCTGCCATTCTCTTCCAGAAGCACCTATGTGCCAGTTTCCACCTCAGGAGGCCTCACAGCGGTGACTTGTACATTATAGAGTGGTTCTCTGTGTTCCAACTGAAATTACACTTTTTCGACAGAAGAGGGCAGACTTGACCACAGAATAATTCATTCTGGACTTGCAAAGCTTCACAGTGGCATTATGAAATTGATGCATGAAGTGGTTTGGTGTGGCTCTCTCACAAAGTTCAGCTGTAATGGACAAAACTATTAAAAGTGACTTTTTTGCGTTTCCCATGTAATTCTGTCTTTTTCCTGTTTCACATGCAATTCTGTGGGACTTTGGTGTTTTTCCACCTAAGTGTGCCAAATGAGCTTCTCAGGCTGAGAAAACAAGCTTTTTCACACAAGCTGCCATTCTCTTCCAGAAGCACCTATGTGCCAGTTTCCACCTCAGGAGGCCTCACAGCGGCGACTTGTACATTATAGAGTGGTTTGGTGTGGCTCTGTCACTTAGTTTGGCTGTAATGCACAAAACTATTAAAAGTGACTTTTCTGCGTTTCCCATGTAATTCTGGCTTTTTCTTGTTTCACATGCAATTCTGTGGGACTTTGGTGTTTTTCCACCTAAGTGTGCTGAATGAGCTTCTCAGGCTGAGAAAACAAGCTTTTTCACACAAGCTGCCATTCTCTTCCAGAAGCACCTATGTGCCAGTTTCCACCTCAGGAAGCCTCACAGCGGCGACTTGTACATTATAGAGTGGTTTGGTGTGGCTCTCTCGCTTAGTTTGGCTGTAATGGACAAAAATATTAAAAGTGACTTTTCTGCGTTTCCCATGTAATTCTGGCTTTTTCTGGTTTCACATGCAATTCTGTGGGACTTTGGTGTTTTTCCACCTAAGTGTGCCAAATGAGCTTCTCAGGCTGAGAAAACAAGCTTTTTGACACAAGCTGCCATTCTCTTCCAGAAGCACCTATGTGCCAGTTTCCACCTCAGGAAGCCTCACAGCGGCGACTTGTACATTATAGAGTGGTTTTGTGTGGCTGTGTCACTTAGTTTGGCTGTAATGCACAAAACTATTAAAAGTGACTTTTCTGCGTTTCCCATGTAATTCTGGCTTTTTCTTGTTTCACATGCAATTCTGTGGGACTTTGGTGTTTTTCCACCTAAGTGTGCCGAATGAGCTTCTCAGGCTGAGAAAACAAGCTTTTTCACACAAGCTGCCATTCTCTTCCAGAAGCACCTATCTTACAGTTTCCACCTCAGGAAGCCTCACAGCGGCGACTTGTACATTATAGAGTGGTTTTGTGTGGCTCTGTCACTTAGTTTGGCTGTAATGCACAAAACTATTAAAAGTGACTTTTCTGCGTTTCCCATGTAATTCTGTCTTTTTCCTGTTTCACATGCAATTCTGTGGGACTTTGGTGTTTTTCCACCTAAGTGTGCTGAATGAGCTTCTCAGGCTGAGAAAACAAGCTTTTTGACACAAGCTGCCATTCTCTTCCAGAAGGACCTATGTGCCAGTTTCCACCTCAGGAAGCCTCACAGCGGCGACTTGTACATTATAGAGTGGTTTGGTGTGGCTCTGTCACTTAGTTTGGCTGTAATGCACAAAACTATTAAAAGTGACTTTTCTGCGTTTCCCATGTAATTCTGGCTTTTTCTGGTTTCACATGCAATTCTGTGGGACTTTGGTGTTTTTTCCACCTAAGTGTGCCGAATGAGCTTCTCAGGCTGAGAAAACAAGCTTTTTCACACAAGCTGCCATTCTCTTCCAGAAGCACCTATGTGCCAGTTTCCACCTCAGGAAGCCTCACAGCGGCGACTTGTACATTATAGAGTGGTTTGGTGTGGCTGTGTCACTTAGTTTGGCTGTAATGCACAAAACTATTAAAAGTGACTTTTCTGCGTTTCCCATGTAATTCTGGCTTTTTCTTGTTTCACATGCAATTCTGTGGGACTTTGGTGTTTTTCCACCTAAGTGTGCCGAATGAGCTTCTCAGGCTGAGAAAACAAGCTTTTTCACACAAGCTGCCATTCTCTTCCAGAAGCACCTATGTGCCAGTTTCCACCTCAGGAAGCCTCACAGCGGCGACTTGTACATTATAGAGTGGTTTGGTGTGGCTCTGTCACTTAGTTTGGCTGTAATGCACAAAACTATTAAAAGTGACTTTTCTGCGTTTCCCATGTAATTCTGGCTTTTTCTTGTTTCACATGCAATTCTGTGGGACTTTGGTGTTTTTCCACCTAAGTGTGCTGAATGAGCTTCTCAGGCTGAGAAAACAAGCTTTTTCACACAAGCTGCCATTCTCTTCCAGAAGCACCTATGTGCCAGTTTCCACCTCAGGAAGCCTCACAGCGGCGACTTGTACATTATAGAGTGGTTTTGTGTGGCTGTGTCACTTAGTTTGGCTGTAATGCACAAAACTATTAAAAGTGACTTTTCTGCGTTTCCCATGTAATTCTGGCTTTTTCTTGTTTCACATGCAATTCTGTGGGACTTTGGTGTTTTTCCACCTAAGTGTGCCGAATGAGCTTCTCAGGCTGAGAAAACAAGCTTTTTCACACAAGCTGCCATTCTCTTCCAGAAGCACCTATCTTACAGTTTCCACCTCAGGAAGCCTCACAGCGGCGACTTGTACATTATAGAGTGGTTTTGTGTGGCTCTGTCACTTAGTTTGGCTGTAATGCACAAAACTATTAAAAGTGACTTTTCTGCGTTTCCCATGTAATTCTGGCTTTTTGTTGTTTCACATGCAATTCTGTGGGACTTTGGTGTTTTTCCACCTAAGTGTGCTGAATGAGCTTCTCAGGCTGAGAAAACAAGCTTTTTCACACAAGCTGCCATTCTCTTCCAGAAGCACCTATGTGCCAGTTTCCACCTCAGGAAGCCTCACAGCGGCGACTTGTACATTATAGAGTGGTTTGGTGTGGCTCTCTCACTTAGTTTGGCTGTAATGCGCAAAACTATTAAAAGTGACTTTTCTGCGTTTCCCATGTAATTCTGGCTTTTTCTTGTTTCACATGCAATTCTGTGGGACTTTGGTGTTTTTCCACCTAAGTGTGCTGAATGAGCTTCTCAGGCTGAGAAAACAAGCTTTTTCACACAAGCTGCCATTCTCTTCCTGAAGCACCTATGTGCCAGTTTCCACCTCAGGAAGCCTCACAGCGGCAACTTGTACATTATAGAGTGGTTTGGTGTGGCTCTGTCACTTAGTTTGGCTGTAATGCACAAAACTATTAAAAGTGACTTTTCTGCGTTTCCCATGTAATTCTGGCTTTTTCTGGTTTCACATGCAATTCTGTGGGACTTTGGTGTTTTTCCACCTAAGTGTGCCGAATGAGCTTCTCAGGCTGAGAAAACAAGCTTTTTCACACAAGCTGCCATTCTCTTCCAGAAGCAGCTATGTGCCAGTTTCCACCTCAGGAAGCCTCACAGCGGCGACTTGTACATTATAGAGTGGTTTGGTGTGGCTCTCTCGCTTAGTTTGGCTGTAATGGACAAAACTATTAAAAGTGACTTTTTGCGTTTCCCATGTAATTCTGTCTTTTTCCTGTTTCACATGCAATTCTGTGGGACTTTGGTGTTTTTCCACCTAAGTGTGCTGAATGAGCTTCTCAGGCTGAGAAAACAAGCTTTTTGACACAAGCTGCCATTCTCTTCCAGAAGGACCTATGTGCCAGTTTCCACCTCAGGAAGCCTCACAGCGGCGACTTGTACATTATAGAGTGGTTTGGTGTGGCTCTGTCACTTAGTTTGGCTGTAATGCACAAAACTATTAAAAGTGACTTTTCTGCGTTTCCCATGTAATTCTGGCTTTTTCTGGTTTCACATGCAATTCTGTGGGACTTTGGTGTTTTTCCACCTAAGTGTGCCGAATGAGCTTCTCAGGCTGAGAAAACAAGCTTTTTCACACAAGCTGCCATTCTCTTCCAGAAGCACCTATGTGCCAGTTTCCACCTCAGGAAGCCTCACAGCGGCGACTTGTACATTATAGAGTGGTTTGGTGTGGCTCTGTCACTTAGTTTGGCTGTAATGCACAAAACTATTAAAAGTGACTTTTCTGCGTTTCCCATGTAATTCTGGCTTTTTCTGGTTTCACATGCAATTCTGTGGGACTTTGGTGTTTTTCCACCTAAGTGTGCCGAATGAGCTTCTCAGGCTGAGAAAACAAGCTTTTTCACACAAGCTGCCATTCTCTTCCAGAAGCACCTATGTGCCAGTTTCCACCTCAGGAAGCCTCACAGCGGCGACTTGTACATTATAGAGTGGTTTTGTGTGGCTGTGTCACTTAGTTTGGCTGTAATGCACAAAACTATTAAAAGTGACTTTTCTGCGTTTCCCATGTAATTCTGGCTTTTTCTTGTTTCACATGCAATTCTGTGGGACTTTGGTGTTTTTCCACCTAAGTGTGCCGAATGAGCTTCTCAGGCTGAGAAAACAAGCTTTTTCACACAAGCTGCCATTCTCTTCCAGAAGCACCTATCTTACAGTTTCCACCTCAGGAAGCCTCACAGCGGCGACTTGTACATTATAGAGTGGTTTTGTGTGGCTCTGTCACTTAGTTTGGCTGTAATGCACAAAACTATTAAAAGTGACTTTTCTGCGTTTCCCATGTAATTCTGGCTTTTTGTTGTTTCACATGCAATTCTGTGGGACTTTGGTGTTTTTCCACCTAAGTGTGCTGAATGAGCTTCTCAGGCTGAGAAAACAAGCTTTTTCACACAAGCTGCCATTCTCTTCCAGAAGCACCTATGTGCCAGTTTCCACCTCAGGAAGCCTCACAGCGGCGACTTGTACATTATAGAGTGGTTTGGTGTGGCTCTGTCACTTAGTTTGGCTGTAATGCGCAAAACTATTAAAAGTGACTTTTCTGCGTTTCCCATGTAATTCTGGCTTTTTCTTGTTTCACATGCAATTCTGTGGGACTTTGGTGTTTTTCCACCTAAGTGTGCTGAATGAGCTTCTCAGGCTGAGAAAACAAGCTTTTTCACACAAGCTGCCATTCTCTTCCTGAAGCACCTATGTGCCAGTTTCCACCTCAGGAAGCTTCACAGCGGTGACTTGTACATTATAGAGTGGTTCTCTGTGTTCCAACTGAAATTACACTTTTTCGACAGAAGAGGGCAGACTTGACCACAGAATAATTCATTCTGGACTTGCAAAGCTTCACAGTGGCATTATGAAATTGATGCATGAAGTGGTTTGGTGTGGCTCTCTCACAAAGTTCAGCTGTAATGGACAAAACTATTAAAAGTGACTTTTTTGCGTTTCCCATGTAATTCTGTCTTTTTCCTGTTTCACATGCAATTCTGTGGGACTTTGGTGTTTTTCCACCTAAGTGTGCTGAATGAGCTTCTCAGGCTGAGAAAACAAGCTTTTTGACACAAGCTGCCATTCTCTTCCAGAAGGACCTATGTGCCAGTTTCCACCTCAGGAAGCCTCACAGCGGCGACTTGTACATTATAGAGTGGTTTGGTGTGGCTCTGTCACTTAGTTTGGCTGTAATGCACAAAACTATTAAAAGTGACTTTTCTGCGTTTCCCATGTAATTCTGGCTTTTTCTGGTTTCACATGCAATTCTGTGGGACTTTGGTGTTTTTCCACCTAAGTGTGCCGAATGAGCTTCCCAGGCTGAGAAAACAAGCTTTTTCACACAAGCTGCCATTCTCTTCCAGAAGCACCTATGTGCCAGTTTCCACCTCAGGAAGCCTCACAGCGGCGACTTGTACATTATAGAGTGGTTTGGTGTGGCTCTGTCACTTAGTTTGGCTGTAATGCACAAAACTATTAAAAGTGACTTTTCTGCGTTTCCCATGTAATTCTGGCTTTTTCTGGTTTCACATGCAATTCTGTGGGACTTTGGTGTTTTTCCACCTAAGTGTGCCGAATGAGCTTCTCAGGCTGAGAAAACAAGCTTTTTCACACAAGCTGCCATTCTCTTCCAGAAGCACCTATGTGCCAGTTTCCACCTCAGGAAGCCTCACAGCGGCGACTTGTACATTATAGAGTGGTTTGGTGTGGCTGTGTCACTTAGTTTGGCTGTAATGGACAAAACTATTAAAAGTGACTTTTCTGCGTTTCCCATGTAATTCTGGCTTTTTCTTGTTTCACATGCAATTCTGTGGGACTTTGGTGTTTTTCCACCTAAGTGTGCCGAATGAGCTTCTCAGGCTGAGAAAACAAGCTTTTTCACACAAGCTGCCATTCTCTTCCAGAAGCACCTATGTGCCAGTTTCCACCTCAGGAAGCCTCACAGCGGCGACTTGTACATTATAGAGTGGTTTGGTGTGGCTTTGTCACTTAGTTTGGCTGTAATGCACAAAACTATTAAAAGTGACTTTTCTGCGTTTCCCATGTAATTCTGGCTTTTCTTGTTTCACATGCAATTCTGTGGGACTTTGGTGTTTTTCCACCTAAGTGTGCCGAATGAGCTTCTCAGGCTGAGAAAACAAGCTTTTTCACACAAGCTGCCATTCTCTTCCAGAAGCACCTATGTGCCAGTTTCCACCTCAGGAAGCCTCACAGCGGCGACTTGTACATTATAGAGTGGTTTTGTGTGGCTCTGTCACTTAGTTTGGCTGTAATGCACAAAACTATTAAAAGTGACTTTTCTGCGTTTCCCATGTAATTCTGGCTTTTTCTTGTTTCACATGCAATTCTGTGGGACTTTGGTGTTTTTCCACCTAAGTGTGCTGAATGAGCTTCTCAGGCTGAGAAAACAAGCTTTTTCACACAAGCTGCCATTCTCTTCCAGAAGCACCTATGTGCCAGTTTCCACCTCAGGAAGCCTCACAGCGGCGACTTGTACATTATAGAGTGGTTTGGTGTGGCTCTGTCACTTAGTTTGGCTGTAATGCACAAAACTATTAAAAGTGACTTTTCTGCGTTTCCCATGTAATTCTGGCTTTTTCTTGTTTCACATGCAATTCTGTGGGACTTTGGTGTTTTTCCACCTAAGTGTGCTGAATGAGCTTCTCAGGCTGAGAAAACAAGCTTTTTCACACAAGCTGCCATTCTCTTCCAGAAGCACCTATGTGCCAGTTTCCACCTCAGGAAGCCTCACAGCGGCGACTTGTACATTATAGAGTGGTTTGGTGTGGCTCTCTCGCTTAGTTTGGCTGTAATGGACAAAAATATTAAAAGTGACTTTTCTGCGTTTCCCATGTAATTCTGGCTTTTTCTGGTTTCACATGCAATTCTGTGGGACTTTGGTGTTTTTCCACCTAAGTGTGCTGAATGAGCTTCTCAGGCTGAGAAAACAAGCTTTTTCACACAAGCTGCCATTCTCTTCCTGAAGCACCTATGTGCCAGTTTCCACCTCAGGAAGCCTCACAGCGGCAACTTGTACATTATAGAGTGGTTTGGTGTGGCTCTGTCACTTAGTTTGGCTGTAATGCACAAAACTATTAAAAGTGACTTTTCTGCGTTTCCCATGTAATTCTGGCTTTTTCTGGTTTCACATGCAATTCTGTGGGACTTTGGTGTTTTTCCACCTAAGTGTGCCGAATGAGCTTCTCAGGCTGAGAAAACAAGCTTTTTCACACAAGCTGCCATTCTCTTCCAGAAGCAGCTATGTGCCAGTTTCCACCTCAGGAAGCCTCACAGCGGCGACTTGTACATTATAGAGTGGTTTGGTGTGGCTCTCTCGCTTAGTTTGGCTGTAATGGACAAAACTATTAAAAGTGACTTTTTTGCGTTTCCCATGTAATTCTGTCTTTTTCCTGTTTCACATGCAATTCTGTGGGACTTTGGTGTTTTTCCACCTAAGTGTGCTGAATGAGCTTCTCAGGCTGAGAAAACAAGCTTTTTGACACAAGCTGCCATTCTCTTCCAGAAGGACCTATGTGCCAGTTTCCACCTCAGGAAGCCTCACAGCGGCGACTTGTACATTATAGAGTGGTTTGGTGTGGCTCTGTCACTTAGTTTGGCTGTAATGCACAAAACTATTAAAAGTGACTTTTCTGCGTTTCCCATGTAATTCTGGCTTTTTCTGGTTTCACATGCAATTCTGTGGGACTTTGGTGTTTTTCCACCTAAGTGTGCCGAATGAGCTTCTCAGGCTGAGAAAACAAGCTTTTTCACACAAGCTGCCATTCTCTTCCAGAAGCACCTATGTGCCAGTTTCCACCTCAGGAAGCCTCACAGCGGCGACTTGTACATTATAGAGTGGTTTGGTGTGGCTCTGTCACTTAGTTTGGCTGTAATGCACAAAACTATTAAAAGTGACTTTTCTGCGTTTCCCATGTAATTCTGGCTTTTTCTGGTTTCACATGCAATTCTGTGGGACTTTGGTGTTTTTCCACCTAAGTGTGCCGAATGAGCTTCTCAGGCTGAGAAAACAAGCTTTTTCACACAAGCTGCCATTCTCTTCCAGAAGCACCTATGTGCCAGTTTCCACCTCAGGAAGCCTCACAGCGGCGACTTGTACATTATAGAGTGGTTTGGTGTGGCTGTGTCACTTAGTTTGGCTGTAATGCACAAAACTATTAAAAGTGACTTTTCTGCGTTTCCCATGTAATTCTGGCTTTTTCTTGTTTCACATGCAATTCTGTGGGACTTTGGTGTTTTTCCACCTAAGTGTGCTGAATGAGCTTCTCAGGCTGAGAAAACAAGCTTTTTCACACAAGCTGCCATTCTCTTCCAGAAGCACCTATGTGCCAGTTTCCACCTCAGGAAGCCTCACAGCGGCGACTTGTACATTATAGAGTGGTTTGGTGTGGCTCTGTCACTTAGTTTGGCTGTAATGCACAAAACTATTAAAAGTGACTTTTCTGCGTTTCCCATGTAATTCTGGCTTTTTCTTGTTTCACATGCAATTCTGTGGGACTTTGGTGTTTTTCCACCTAAGTGTGCTGAATGAGCTTCTCAGGCTGAGAAAACAAGCTTTTTCACACAAGCTGCCATTCTCTTCCAGAAGCACCTATGTGCCAGTTTCCACCTCAGGAAGCCTCACAGCGGCGACTTGTACATTATAGAGTGGTTTGGTGTGGCTCTCTCGCTTAGTTTGGCTGTAATGGACAAAAATATTAAAAGTGACTTTTCTGCGTTTCCCATGTAATTCTGGCTTTTTCTGGTTTCACATGCAATTCTGTGGGACTTTGGTGTTTTTCCACCTAAGTGTGCCGAATGAGCTTCTCAGGCTGAGAAAACAAGCTTTTTCACACAAGCTGCCATTCTCTTCCAGAAGCACCTATGTGCCAGTTTCCACCTCAGGAAGCCTCACAGCGGCGACTTGTACATTATAGAGTGGTTTTGTGTGGCTGTGTCACTTAGTTTGGCTGTAATGCACAAAACTATTAAAAGTGACTTTTCTGCGTTTCCCATGTAATTCTGGCTTTTTCTTGTTTCACATGCAATTCTGTGGGACTTTGGTGTTTTTCCACCTAAGTGTGCCGAATGAGCTTCTCAGGCTGAGAAAACAAGCTTTTTCACACAAGCTGCCATTCTCTTCCAGAAGCACCTATCTTACAGTTTCCACCTCAGGAAGCCTCACAGCGGCGACTTGTACATTATAGAGTGGTTTTGTGTGGCTCTGTCACTTAGTTTGGCTGTAATGCACAAAACTATTAAAAGTGACTTTTCTGCGTTTCCCATGTAATTCTGGCTTTTTGTTGTTTCACATGCAATTCTGTGGGACTTTGGTGTTTTTCCACCTAAGTGTGCTGAATGAGCTTCTCAGGCTGAGAAAACAAGCTTTTTCACACAAGCTGCCATTCTCTTCCAGAAGCACCTATGTGCCAGTTTCCACCTCAGGAAGCCTCACAGCGGCGACTTGTACATTATAGAGTGGTTTGGTGTGGCTCTGTCACTTAGTTTGGCTGTAATGCGCAAAACTATTAAAAGTGACTTTTCTGCGTTTCCCATGTAATTCTGGCTTTTTCTTGTTTCACATGCAATTCTGTGGGACTTTGGTGTTTTTCCACCTAAGTGTGCTGAATGAGCTTCTCAGGCTGAGAAAACAAGCTTTTTCACACAAGCTGCCATTCTCTTCCTGAAGCACCTATGTGCCAGTTTCCACCTCAGGAAGCCTCACAGCGGCAACTTGTACATTATAGAGTGGTTTGGTGTGGCTCTCTCGCTTAGTTTGGCTGTAATGGACAAAAATATTAAAAGTGACTTTTCTGCGTTTCCCATGTAATTCTGGCTTTTTCTGGTTTCACATGCAATTCTGTGGGACTTTGGTGTTTTTCCACCTAAGTGTGCCGAATGAGCTTCTCAGGCTGAGAAAACAAGCTTTTTCACACAAGCTGCCATTCTCTTCCAGAAGCACCTATGTGCCAGTTTCCACCTCAGGAAGCCTCACAGCGGCGACTTGTACATTATAGAGTGGTTTTGTGTGGCTGTGTCACTTAGTTTGGCTGTAATGCACAAAACTATTAAAAGTGACTTTTCTGCGTTTCCCATGTAATTCTGGCTTTTTCTTGTTTCACATGCAATTCTGTGGGACTTTGGTGTGTTTCCACCTAAGTGTGCCGAATGAGCTTCTCAGGCTGAGAAAACAAGCTTTTTCACACAAGCTGCCATTCTCTTCCAGAAGCACCTATCTGCCAGTTTCCACCTCAGGAAGCTTCACAGCGGTGACTTGTACATTATAGAGTGGTTCTCTGTGTTCCAACTGAAATTACACTTTTTCGACAGAAGAGGGCAGACTTGACCACAGAATAATTCATTCTGGACTTGCAAAGCTTCACAGTGGCATTATGAAATTGATGCATGAAGTGGTTTGGTGTGGCTCTCTCACAAAGTTCAGCTGTAATGGACAAAACTATTAAAAGTGACTTTTTTGCGTTTCCCATGTAATTCTGTCTTTTTCCTGTTTCACATGCAATTCTGTGGGACTTTGGTGTTTTTCCACCTAAGTGTGCTGAATGAGCTTCTCAGGCTGAGAAAACAAGCTTTTTGACACAAGCTGCCATTCTCTTCCAGAAGGACCTATGTGCCAGTTTCCACCTCAGGAAGCCTCACAGCGGCGACTTGTACATTATAGAGTGGTTTTGTGTGGCTCTGTCACTTAGTTTGGCTGTAATGCACAAAACTATTAAAAGTGACTTTTCTGCGTTTCCCATGTAATTCTGGCTTTTTCTTGTTTCACATGCAATTCTGTGGGACTTTGGTGTTTTTCCACCTAAGTGTGCCGAATGAGCTTCTCAGGCTGAGAAAACAAGCTTTTTCACACAAGCTGCCATTCTCTTCCAGAAGCACCTATGTGCCAGTTTCCACCTCAGGAAGCCTCACAGCGGCGACTTGTACATTATAGAGTGGTTTTGTGTGGCTGTGTCACTTAGTTTGGCTGTAATGCACAAAACTATTAAAAGTGACTTTTCTGCGTTTCCCATGTAATTCTGGCTTTTTCTTGTTTCACATGCAATTCTGTGGGACTTTGGTGTTTTTCCACCTAAGTGTGCCGAATGAGCTTCTCAGGCTGAGAAAACAAGCTTTTTCACACAAGCTGCCATTCTCCTCCAGAAGCACCTATCTGACAGTTTCCACCTCAGGAAGCCTCACAGCGGCGACTTGTACATTATAGAGTGGTTTGGTGTGGCTCTCTCGCTTAGTTTGGCTGTAATGGACAAAAATATTAAAAGTGACTTTTCTGCGTTTCCCATGTAATTCTGGCTTTTTCTGGTTTCACATGCAATTCTGTGGGACTTTGGTGTTTTTCCACCTAAGTGTGCCGAATGAGCTTCTCAGGCTGAGAAAACAAGCTTTTTCACACAAGCTGCCATTCTCTTCCAGAAGCACCTATGTGCCAGTTTCCACCTCAGGAAGCCTCACAGCGGCGACTTGTACATTATAGAGTGGTTTTGTGTGGCTGTGTCACTTAGTTTGGCTGTAATGCACAAAACTATTAAAAGTGACTTTTCTGCGTTTCCCATGTAATTCTTGCTTTTTCTTGTTTCACATGCAATTCTGTGGGACTTTGGTGTTTTTCCACCTAAGTGTGCCGAATGAGCTTCTCAGGCTGAGAAAACAAGCTTTTTCACACAAGCTGCCATTCTCTTCCAGAAGCACCTATCTTACAGTTTCCACCTCAGGAAGCCTCACAGCGGCGACTTGTACATTATAGAGTGGTTTTGTGTGGCTCTGTCACTTAGTTTGGCTGTAATGCACAAAACTATTAAAAGTGACTTTTCTGCGTTTCCCATGTAATTCTGGCTTTTTGTTGTTTCACATGCAATTCTGTGGGACTTTGGTGTTTTTCCACCTAAGTGTGCTGAATGAGCTTCTCAGGCTGAGAAAACAAGCTTTTTCACACAAGCTGCCATTCTCTTCCAGAAGCACCTATGTGCCAGTTTCCACCTCAGGAAGCCTCACAGCGGCGACTTGTACATTATAGAGTGGTTTGGTGTGGCTCTGTCACTTAGTTTGGCTGTAATGCACAAAACTATTAAAAGTGACTTTTCTGCGTTTCCCATGTAATTCTGGCTTTTTCTGGTTTCACATGCAATTCTGTGGGACTTTGGTGTTTTTCCACCTAAGTGTGCCGAATGAGCTTCTCAGGCTGAGAAAACAAGCTTTTTCACACAAGCTGCCATTCTCTTCCAGAAGCAGCTATGTGCCAGTTTCCACCTCAGGAAGCCTCACAGCGGCGACTTGTACATTATAGAGTGGTTTGGTGTGGCTCTCTCGCTTAGTTTGGCTGTAATGGACAAAAATATTAAAAGTGACTTTTCTGCGTTTCCCATGTAATTCTGGCTTTTTCTTGTTTCACATGCAATTCTGTGGGACTTTGGTGTTTTTCCACCTAAGTGTGCCGAATGAGCTTCTCAGGCTGAGAAAACAAGCTTTTTCACACAAGCTGCCATTCTCTTCCAGAAGCACCTATCTGCCAGTTTCCACCTCAGGAAGCTTCACAGCGGTGACTTGTACATTATAGAGTGGTTCTCTGTGTTCCAACTGAAATTACACTTTTTCGACAGAAGAGGGCAGACTTGACCACAGAATAATTCATTCTGGACTTGCAAAGCTTCACAGTGGCATTATGAAATTGATGCATGAAGTGGTTTGGTGTGGCTCTCTCACAAAGTTCAGCTGTAATGGACAAAACTATTAAAAGTGACTTTTTTGCGTTTCCCATGTAATTCTGGCTTTTTCCCATTTCACATGCAATTCTGTGGGACTTTGGTGTTTTTCCACCTAAGTGTGCCAAATGAGCTTCTCAGGCTGAGAAAACAAGCTTTTTGACACAAGCTGCCATTCTCTTCCAGAAGGACCTATGTGCCAGTTTCCACCTCAGGAAGCCTCACAGCGGCGACTTGTACATTATAGAGTGGATTTGTGTGGCTCTGTCACTTAGTTTGGCTGTAATGCACAAAACTATTAAAAGTGACTTTTCTGCGTTTCCCATGTAATTCTGGCTTTTTCTTGTTTCACATGCAATTCTGTGGGACTGGTGTTTTTCCACCTAAGTGTGCCGAATGAGCTTCTCAGGCTGAGAAAACAAGCTTTTTCACACAAGCTGCCATTCTCTTCCAGAAGCACCTATGTGCCAGTTTGCACCTCAGGAAGCCTCACAGCGGCGACTTGTACATTATAGAGTGGATTTGTGTGGCTCTGTCACTTAGTTTGGCTGTAATGCACAAAACTATTAAAAGTGACTTTTCTGCGTTTCCCATGTAATTCTGGCTTTTTCTTGTTTCATATGCAATTCTGTGGGACTTTGGTGTTTTTCCACCTAAGTGTGCCGAATGAGCTTCTCAGGCTGAGAAAACAAGCTTTTTCACACAAGCTGCCATTCTCTTCCAGAAGCACCTATGTGCCAGTTTCCACCTCAGGAAGCCTCACAGCGGCGACTTGTACATTATAGAGTGGTTTGGTGTGGCTCTGTCACTTAGTTTGGCTGTAATGCACAAAACTATTAAAAGTGACTTTTCTGCGTTTCCCATGTAATTCTGGCTTTTTCTGGTTTCACATGCAATTCTGTGGGACTTTGGTGTTTTTCCACCTAAGTGTGCCGAATGAGCTTCTCAGGCTGAGAAAACAAGCTTTTTCACACAAGCTGCCATTCTCTTCCAGAAGCACCTATGTGCCAGTTTCCACCTCAGGAAGCCTCACAGCGGCGACTTGTACATTATAGAGTGGTTTGGTGTGGCTCTGTCACTTAGTTTGGCTGTAATGCAAAAAACTATTAAAAGTGACTTTTCTGCGTTTCCCATGTAATTCTGGCTTTTTCTTGTTTCACATGCAATTCTGTGGGACTTTGGTGTTTTTCCACCTAAGTGTGCCGAATGAGCTTCTCAGGCTGAGAAAACAAGCTTTTTCACACAAGCTGCCATTCTCTTCCAGAAGCACCTATCTGACAGTTTCCACCTCAGGAAGCCTCACAGCGGCGACTTGTACATTATAGAGTGGTTTGGTGTGGCTCCTCTCACTTAGTTTGGCTGTAATGCACAAAACTATAAAAAGTGACTTTTCTGCGTTTCCCATGTAATTCTGGCTTTTTCTTGTTTCACATGCAATTCTGTGGGACTTTGGTGTTTTTCCACCTAAGTGTGCTGAATGAGCTTCTCAGGCTGAGAAAACAAGCTTTTTCACACAAGCTGCCATTCTCTTCCAGAAGCACCTATGTGCCAGTTTCCACATCAGGAAGCCTCACAGCGGCGACTTGTACATTATAGAGTGGTTTGGTGTTGCTCTGTCACTTAGTTTGGCTGTAATGCACAAAACTATTAAAAGTGACTTTTCTGCGTTTCCCATGTAATTCTGGCTTTTTCTGGTTTCACATGCAATTCTGTGGGACTTTGGTGTTTTTCCACCTAAGTGTGCCGAATGAGCTTCTCAGGCTGAGAAAACAAGCTTTTTCACACAAGCTGCCATTCTCTTCCAGAAGCACCTATCTGACAGTTTCCACCTCAGGAAGCCTCACAGCGGCGACTTGTACATTATAGAGTGGTTTGGTGTGGCTCTGTCACTTAGTTTGGCTGTAATGCACAAAACTATTAAAAGTGACTTTTCTGCGTTTCCCATGTAATTCTGGCTTTTTCTGGTTTCACATGCAATTCTGTGGGACTTTGGTGTTTTTCCACCTAAGTGTGCTGAATGAGCTTCTCAGGCTGAGAAAACAAGCTTTTTCACACAAGCTGCCATTCTCTTCCAGAAGCACCTATGTGCCAGTTTCCACCTCAGGAATCCTCACAGCGGCGACTTGTACATTATAGAGTGGTTTTGTGTGGCTGTGTCACTTAGTTTGGCTGTAATGCACAAAACTATTAAAAGTGACTTTTCTGCGTTTCCCATGTAATTCTGGCTTTTTCTTGTTTCACATGCAATTCTGTGGGACTTTGGTGTTTTTCCACCTAAGTGTGCCGAATGAGCTTCTCAGGCTGAGAAAACAAGCTTTTTCACACAAGCTGCCATTCTCTTCCAGAAGCACCTATGTGCCAGTTTCCACCTCAGGAAGCCTCACAGCGGCAACTTGTACATTATAGAGTGGTTTGGTGTGGCTCTGTCACTTAGTTTGGCTGTAATGCACAAAACTATTAAAAGTGACTTTTCTGCGTTTCCCATGTAATTCTGGCTTTTTCTGGTTTCACATGCAATTCTGTGGGACTTTGGTGTTTTTCCACCTAAGTGTGCCGAATGAGCTTCTCAGGCTGAGAAAACAAGCTTTTTCACACAAGCTGCCATTCTCTTCCAGAAGCAGCTATGTGCCAGTTTCCACCTCAGGAAGCCTCACAGCGGCGACTTGTACATTATAGAGTGGTTTGGTGTGGCTGTGTCACTTAGTTTGGCTGTAATGCACAAAACTATTAAAAGTGACTTTTCTGCGTTTCCCATGTAATTCTGGCTTTTTCTTGTTTCACATGCAATTCTGTGGGACTTTGGTGTTTTTCCACCTAAGTGTGCTGAATGAGCTTCTCAGGCTGAGAAAACAAGCTTTTTCACACAAGCTGCCATTCTCTTCCAGAAGCACCTATGTGCCAGTTTCCACCTCAGGAAGCCTCACAGCGGCGACTTGTACATTATAGAGTGGTTTGGTGTGGCTCTGTCACTTAGTTTGGCTGTAATGCACAAAACTATTAAAAGTGACTTTTCTGCGTTTCCCATGTAATTCTGGCTTTTTCTTGTTTCACATGCAATTCTGTGGGACTTTGGTGTTTTTCCACCTAAGTGTGCTGAATGAGCTTCTCAGGCTGAGAAAACAAGCTTTTTCACACAAGCTGCCATTCTCTTCCAGAAGCACCTATGTGCCAGTTTCCACCTCAGGAAGCCTCACAGCGGCGACTTGTACATTATAGAGTGGTTTGGTGTGGCTCTCTCGCTTAGTTTGGCTGTAATGGACAAAAATATTAAAAGTGACTTTTCTGCGTTTCCCATGTAATTCTGGCTTTTTCTGGTTTCACATGCAATTCTGTGGGACTTTGGTGTTTTTCCACCTAAGTGTGCCGAATGAGCTTCTCAGGCTGAGAAAACAAGCTTTTTCACACAAGCTGCCATTCTCTTCCAGAAGCACCTATGTGCCAGTTTCCACCTCAGGAAGCCTCACAGCGGCGACTTGTACATTATAGAGTGGTTTTGTGTGGCTGTGTCACTTAGTTTGGCTGTAATGCACAAAACTATTAAAAGTGACTTTTCTGCGTTTCCCATGTAATTCTGGCTTTTTCTTGTTTCACATGCAATTCTGTGGGACTTTGGTGTTTTTCCACCTAAGTGTGCCGAATGAGCTTCTCAGGCTGAGAAAACAAGCTTTTTCACACAAGCTGCCATTCTCTTCCAGAAGCACCTATCTTACAGTTTCCACCTCAGGAAGCCTCACAGCGGCGACTTGTACATTATAGAGTGGTTTTGTGTGGCTCTGTCACTTAGTTTGGCTGTAATGCACAAAACTATTAAAAGTGACTTTTCTGCGTTTCCCATGTAATTCTGGCTTTTTGTTGTTTCACATGCAATTCTGTGGGACTTTGGTGTTTTTCCACCTAAGTGTGCTGAATGAGCTTCTCAGGCTGAGAAAACAAGCTTTTTCACACAAGCTGCCATTCTCTTCCAGAAGCACCTATGTGCCAGTTTCCACCTCAGGAAGCCTCACAGCGGCGACTTGTACATTATAGAGTGGTTTGGTGTGGCTCTGTCACTTAGTTTGGCTGTAATGCGCAAAACTATTAAAAGTGACTTTTCTGCGTTTCCCATGTAATTCTGGCTTTTTCTTGTTTCACATGCAATTCTGTGGGACTTTGGTGTTTTTCCACCTAAGTGTGCTGAATGAGCTTCTCAGGCTGAGAAAACAAGCTTTTTCACACAAGCTGCCATTCTCTTCCTGAAGCACCTATGTGCCAGTTTCCACCTCAGGAAGCCTCACAGCGGCAACTTGTACATTATAGAGTGGTTTGGTGTGGCTCTCTCGCTTAGTTTGGCTGTAATGGACAAAAATATTAAAAGTGACTTTTCTGCGTTTCCCATGTAATTCTGGCTTTTTCTGGTTTCACATGCAATTCTGTGGGACTTTGGTGTTTCTCCACCTAAGTGTGCCGAATGAGCTTCTCAGGCTGAGAAAACAAGCTTTTTCACACAAGCTGCCATTCTCTTCCAGAAGCACCTATGTGCCAGTTTCCACCTCAGGAAGCCTCACAGCGGCGACTTGTACATTATAGAGTGGTTTTGTGTGGCTGTGTCACTTAGTTTGGCTGTAATGCACAAAACTATTAAAAGTGACTTTTCTGCGTTTCCCATGTAATTCTGGCTTTTTCTTGTTTCACATGCAATTCTGTGGGACTTTGGTGTGTTTCCACCTAAGTGTGCCGAATGAGCTTCTCAGGCTGAGAAAACAAGCTTTTTCACACAAGCTGCCATTCTCTTCCAGAAGCACCTATCTGCCAGTTTCCACCTCAGGAAGCTTCACAGCGGTGACTTGTACATTATAGAGTGGTTCTCTGTGTTCCAACTGAAATTACACTTTTTCGACAGAAGAGGGCAGACTTGACCACAGAATAATTCATTCTGGACTTGCAAAGCTTCACAGTGGCATTATGAAATTGATGCATGAAGTGGTTTGGTGTGGCTCTCTCACAAAGTTCAGCTGTAATGGACAAAACTATTAAAAGTGACTTTTTTGCGTTTCCCATGTAATTCTGTCTTTTTCCTGTTTCACATGCAATTCTGTGGGACTTTGGTGTTTTTCCACCTAAGTGTGCTGAATGAGCTTCTCAGGCTGAGAAAACAAGCTTTTTGACACAAGCTGCCATTCTCTTCCAGAAGGACCTATGTGCCAGTTTCCACCTCAGGAAGCCTCACAGCGGCGACTTGTACATTATAGAGTGGTTTTGTGTGGCTCTGTCACTTAGTTTGGCTGTAATGCACAAAACTATTAAAAGTGACTTTTCTGCGTTTCCCATGTAATTCTGGCTTTTTCTTGTTTCACATGCAATTCTGTGGGACTTTGGTGTTTTTCCACCTAAGTGTGCCGAATGAGCTTCTCAGGCTGAGAAAACAAGCTTTTTCACACAAGCTGCCATTCTCTTCCAGAAGCACCTATGTGCCAGTTTCCACCTCAGGAAGCCTCACAGCGGCGACTTGTACATTATAGAGTGGTTTTGTGTGGCTGTGTCACTTAGTTTGGCTGTAATGCACAAAACTATTAAAAGTGACTTTTCTGCGTTTCCCATGTAATTCTGGCTTTTTCTTGTTTCACATGCAATTCTGTGGGACTTTGGTGTTTTTCCACCTAAGTGTGCCGAATGAGCTTCTCAGGCTGAGAAAACAAGCTTTTTCACACAAGCTGCCATTCTCCTCCAGAAGCACCTATCTGACAGTTTCCACCTCAGGAAGCCTCACAGCGGCGACTTGTACATTATAGAGTGGTTTGGTGTGGCTCTCTCGCTTAGTTTGGCTGTAATGGACAAAAATATTAAAAGTGACTTTTCTGCGTTTCCCATGTAATTCTGGCTTTTTCTGGTTTCACATGCAATTCTGTGGGACTTTGGTGTTTTTCCACCTAAGTGTGCCGAATGAGCTTCTCAGGCTGAGAAAACAAGCTTTTTCACACAAGCTGCCATTCTCTTCCAGAAGCACCTATGTGCCAGTTTCCACCTCAGGAAGCCTCACAGCGGCGACTTGTACATTATAGAGTGGTTTTGTGTGGCTGTGTCACTTAGTTTGGCTGTAATGCACAAAACTATTAAAAGTGACTTTTCTGCGTTTCCCATGTAATTCTTGCTTTTTCTTGTTTCACATGCAATTCTGTGGGACTTTGGTGTTTTTCCACCTAAGTGTGCCGAATGAGCTTCTCAGGCTGAGAAAACAAGCTTTTTCACACAAGCTGCCATTCTCTTCCAGAAGCACCTATCTTACAGTTTCCACCTCAGGAAGCCTCACAGCGGCGACTTGTACATTACAGAGTGGTTTTGTGTGGCTCTGTCACTTAGTTTGGCTGTAATGCACAAAACTATTAAAAGTGACTTTTCTGCGTTTCCCATGTAATTCTGGCTTTTTGTTGTTTCACATGCAATTCTGTGGGACTTTGGTGTTTTTCCACCTAAGTGTGCTGAATGAGCTTCTCAGGCTGAGAAAACAAGCTTTTTCACACAAGCTGCCATTCTCTTCCAGAAGCACCTATGTGCCAGTTTCCACCTCAGGAAGCCTCACAGCGGCGACTTGTACATTATAGAGTGGTTTGGTGTGGCTCTGTCACTTAGTTTGGCTGTAATGCACAAAACTATTAAAAGTGACTTTTCTGCGTTTCCCATGTAATTCTGGCTTTTTCTGGTTTCACATGCAATTCTGTGGGACTTTGGTGTTTTTCCACCTAAGTGTGCCGAATGAGCTTCTCAGGCTGAGAAAACAAGCTTTTTCACACAAGCTGCCATTCTCTTCCAGAAGCAGCTATGTGCCAGTTTCCACCTCAGGAAGCCTCACAGCGGCGACTTGTACATTATAGAGTGGTTTGGTGTGGCTCTCTCGCTTAGTTTGGCTGTAATGGACAAAAATATTAAAAGTGACTTTTCTGCGTTTCCCATGTAATTCTGGCTTTTTCTTGTTTCACATGCAATTCTGTGGGACTTTGGTGTTTTTCCACCTAAGTGTGCCGAATGAGCTTCTCAGGCTGAGAAAACAAGCTTTTTCACACAAGCTGCCATTCTCTTCCAGAAGCACCTATCTGCCAGTTTCCACCTCAGGAAGCTTCACAGCGGTGACTTGTACATTATAGAGTGGTTCTCTGTGTTCCAACTGAAATTACACTTTTTCGACAGAAGAGGGCAGACTTGACCACAGAATAATTCATTCTGGACTTGCAAAGCTTCACAGTGGCATTATGAAATTGATGCATGAAGTGGTTTGGTGTGGCTCTCTCACAAAGTTCAGCTGTAATGGACAAAACTATTAAAAGTGACTTTTTGCGTTTCCCATGTAATTCTGGCTTTTTCCCATTTCACATGCAATTCTGTGGGACTTTGGTGTTTTTCCACCTAAGTGTGCCAAATGAGCTTCTCAGGCTGAGAAAACAAGCTTTTTGACACAAGCTGCCATTCTCTTCCAGAAGGACCTATGTGCCAGTTTCCACCTCAGGAAGCCTCACAGCGGCGACTTGTACATTATAGAGTGGATTTGTGTGGCTCTGTCACTTAGTTTGGCTGTAATGCACAAAACTATTAAAAGTGACTTTTCTGCGTTTCCCATGTAATTCTGGCTTTTTTTTGTTTCATATGCAATTCTGTGGGACTTTGGTGTTTTTCCACCTAAGTGTGCCGAATGAACTTCTCAGGCTGAGAAAACAAGCTTTTTCACATAAGCTGCAATTCTCTTCCAGAAGCACCTATCTGTCAGTTTCCACCTCAGGAAGCCTCACAGTGGCGACTTGTACATTATAGAGTGGATTTGTGTGGCTCTGTCACTTAGTTTGGCTGTAATGCACAAAACTATTAAAAGTGACTTTTCTGCGTTTCCCATGTAATTCTGGCTTTTTCTTGTTTCACATGCAATTCTGTGGGACTGGTGTTTTTCCACCTAAGTGTGCCGAATGAGCTTCTCAGGCTGAGAAAACAAGCTTTTTCACACAAGCTGCCATTCTCTTCCAGAAGCACCTATGTGCCAGTTTGCACCTCAGGAAGCCTCACAGCGGCGACTTGTACATTATAGAGTGGATTTGTGTGGCTCTGTCACTTAGTTTGGCTGTAATGCACAAAACTATTAAAAGTGACTTTTCTGCGTTTCCCATGTAATTCTGGCTTTTTCTTGTTTCATATGCAATTCTGTGGGACTTTGGTGTTTTTCCACCTAAGTGTGCCGAATGAGCTTCTCAGGCTGAGAAAACAAGCTTTTTCACACAAGCTGCCATTCTCTTCCAGAAGCAGCTATGTGCCAGTTTCCACCTCAGGAAGCCTCACAGCGGCGACTTGTACATTATAGAGTGGTTTGGTGTGGCTGTGTCACTTAGTTTGGCTGTAATGCACAAAACTATTAAAAGTGACTTTTCTGCGTTTCCCATGTAATTCTGGCTTTTTCTTGTTTCACATGCAATTCTGTGGGACTTTGGTGTTTTTCCACCTAAGTGTGCTGAATGAGCTTCTCAGGCTGAGAAAACAAGCTTTTTCACACAAGCTGCCATTCTCTTCCAGAAGCACCTATGTGCCAGTTTCCACCTCAGGAAGCCTCACAGCGGCGACTTGTACATTATAGAGTGGTTTGGTGTGGCTCTGTCACTTAGTTTGGCTGTAATGCACAAAACTATTAAAAGTGACTTTTCTGCGTTTCCCATGTAATTCTGGCTTTTTCTTGTTTCACATGCAATTCTGTGGGACTTTGGTGTTTTTCCACCTAAGTGTGCTGAATGAGCTTCTCAGGCTGAGAAAACAAGCTTTTTCACACAAGCTGCCATTCTCTTCCAGAAGCACCTATGTGCCAGTTTCCACCTCAGGAAGCCTCACAGCGGCGACTTGTACATTATAGAGTGGTTTGGTGTGGCTCTCTCGCTTAGTTTGGCTGTAATGGACAAAAATATTAAAAGTGACTTTTCTGCGTTTCCCATGTAATTCTGGCTTTTTCTGGTTTCACATGCAATTCTGTGGGACTTTGGTGTTTTTCCACCTAAGTGTGCCGAATGAGCTTCTCAGGCTGAGAAAACAAGCTTTTTCACACAAGCTGCCATTCTCTTCCAGAAGCACCTATGTGCCAGTTTCCACCTCAGGAAGCCTCACAGCGGCGACTTGTACATTATAGAGTGGTTTTGTGTGGCTGTGTCACTTAGTTTGGCTGTAATGCACAAAACTATTAAAAGTGACTTTTCTGCGTTTCCCATGTAATTCTGGCTTTTTCTTGTTTCACATGCAATTCTGTGGGACTTTGGTGTTTTTCCACCTAAGTGTGCCGAATGAGCTTCTCAGGCTGAGAAAACAAGCTTTTTCACACAAGCTGCCATTCTCTTCCAGAAGCACCTATCTTACAGTTTCCACCTCAGGAAGCCTCACAGCGGCGACTTGTACATTATAGAGTGGTTTTGTGTGGCTCTGTCACTTAGTTTGGCTGTAATGCACAAAACTATTAAAAGTGACTTTTCTGCGTTTCCCATGTAATTCTGGCTTTTTGTTGTTTCACATGCAATTCTGTGGGACTTTGGTGTTTTTCCACCTAAGTGTGCTGAATGAGCTTCTCAGGCTGAGAAAACAAGCTTTTTCACACAAGCTGCCATTCTCTTCCAGAAGCACCTATGTGCCAGTTTCCACCTCAGGAAGCCTCACAGCGACGACTTGTACATTATAGAGTGGTTTGGTGTGGCTCTGTCACTTAGTTTGGCTGTAATGCGCAAAACTATTAAAAGTGACTTTTCTGCGTTTCCCATGTAATTCTGGCTTTTTCTTGTTTCACATGCAATTCTGTGGGACTTTGGTGTTTTTCCACCTAAGTGTGCTGAATGAGCTTCTCAGGCTGAGAAAACAAGCTTTTTCACACAAGCTGCCATTCTCTTCCTGAAGCACCTATGTGCCAGTTTCCACCTCAGGAAGCCTCACAGCGGCAACTTGTACATTATAGAGTGGTTTGGTGTGGCTCTCTCGCTTAGTTTGGCTGTAATGGACAAAAATATTAAAAGTGACTTTTCTGCGTTTCCCATGTAATTCTGGCTTTTTCTGGTTTCACATGCAATTCTGTGGGACTTTGGTGTTTCTCCACCTAAGTGTGCCGAATGAGCTTCTCAGGCTGAGAAAACAAGCTTTTTCACACAAGCTGCCATTCTCTTCCAGAAGCACCTATGTGCCAGTTTCCACCTCAGGAAGCCTCACAGCGGCGACTTGTACATTATAGAGTGGTTTTGTGTGGCTGTGTCACTTAGTTTGGCTGTAATGCACAAAACTATTAAAAGTGACTTTTCTGCGTTTCCCATGTAATTCTGGCTTTTTCTTGTTTCACATGCAATTCTGTGGGACTTTGGTGTGTTTCCACCTAAGTGTGCCGAATGAGCTTCTCAGGCTGAGAAAACAAGCTTTTTCACACAAGCTGCCATTCTCTTCCAGAAGCACCTATCTGCCAGTTTCCACCTCAGGAAGCTTCACAGCGGTGACTTGTACATTATAGAGTGGTTCTCTGTGTTCCAACTGAAATTACACTTTTTCGACAGAAGAGGGCAGACTTGACCACAGAATAATTCATTCTGGACTTGCAAAGCTTCACAGTGGCATTATGAAATTGATGCATGAAGTGGTTTGGTGTGGCTCTCTCACAAAGTTCAGCTGTAATGGACAAAACTATTAAAAGTGACTTTTTTGCGTTTCCCATGTAATTCTGTCTTTTTCCTGTTTCACATGCAATTCTGTGGGACTTTGGTGTTTTTCCACCTAAGTGTGCTGAATGAGCTTCTCAGGCTGAGAAAACAAGCTTTTTGACACAAGCTGCCATTCTCTTCCAGAAGGACCTATGTGCCAGTTTCCACCTCAGGAAGCCTCACAGCGGCGACTTGTACATTATAGAGTGGTTTTGTGTGGCTCTGTCACTTAGTTTGGCTGTAATGCACAAAACTATTAAAAGTGACTTTTCTGCGTTTCCCATGTAATTCTGGCTTTTTCTTGTTTCACATGCAATTCTGTGGGACTTTGGTGTTTTTCCACCTAAGTGTGCCGAATGAGCTTCTCAGGCTGAGAAAACAAGCTTTTTCACACAAGCTGCCATTCTCTTCCAGAAGCACCTATGTGCCAGTTTCCACCTCAGGAAGCCTCACAGCGGCGACTTGTACATTATAGAGTGGTTTTGTGTGGCTGTGTCACTTAGTTTGGCTGTAATGCACAAAACTATTAAAAGTGACTTTTCTGCGTTTCCCATGTAATTCTGGCTTTTTCTTGTTTCACATGCAATTCTGTGGGACTTTGGTGTTTTTCCACCTAAGTGTGCCGAATGAGCTTCTCAGGCTGAGAAAACAAGCTTTTTCACACAAGCTGCCATTCTCCTCCAGAAGCACCTATCTGACAGTTTCCACCTCAGGAAGCCTCACAGCGGCGACTTGTACATTATAGAGTGGTTTGGTGTGGCTCTCTCGCTTAGTTTGGCTGTAATGGACAAAAATATTAAAAGTGACTTTTCTGCGTTTCCCATGTAATTCTGGCTTTTTCTGGTTTCACATGCAATTCTGTGGGACTTTGGTGTTTTTCCACCTAAGTGTGCCGAATGAGCTTCTCAGGCTGAGAAAACAAGCTTTTTCACACAAGCTGCCATTCTCTTCCAGAAGCACCTATGTGCCAGTTTCCACCTCAGGAAGCCTCACAGCGGCGACTTGTACATTATAGAGTGGTTTTGTGTGGCTGTGTCACTTAGTTTGGCTGTAATGCACAAAACTATTAAAAGTGACTTTTCTGCGTTTCCCATGTAATTCTTGCTTTTTCTTGTTTCACATGCAATTCTGTGGGACTTTGGTGTTTTTCCACCTAAGTGTGCCGAATGAGCTTCTCAGGCTGAGAAAACAAGCTTTTTCACACAAGCTGCCATTCTCTTCCAGAAGCACCTATCTTACAGTTTCCACCTCAGGAAGCCTCACAGCGGCGACTTGTACATTACAGAGTGGTTTTGTGTGGCTCTGTCACTTAGTTTGGCTGTAATGCACAAAACTATTAAAAGTGACTTTTCTGCGTTTCCCATGTAATTCTGGCTTTTTGTTGTTTCACATGCAATTCTGTGGGACTTTGGTGTTTTTCCACCTAAGTGTGCTGAATGAGCTTCTCAGGCTGAGAAAACAAGCTTTTTCACACAAGCTGCCATTCTCTTCCAGAAGCACCTATGTGCCAGTTTCCACCTCAGGAAGCCTCACAGCGGCGACTTGTACATTATAGAGTGGTTTGGTGTGGCTCTGTCACTTAGTTTGGCTGTAATGCACAAAACTATTAAAAGTGACTTTTCTGCGTTTCCCATGTAATTCTGGCTTTTTCTGGTTTCACATGCAATTCTGTGGGACTTTGGTGTTTTTCCACCTAAGTGTGCCGAATGAGCTTCTCAGGCTGAGAAAACAAGCTTTTTCACACAAGCTGCCATTCTCTTCCAGAAGCAGCTATGTGCCAGTTTCCACCTCAGGAAGCCTCACAGCGGCGACTTGTACATTATAGAGTGGTTTGGTGTGGCTCTCTCGCTTAGTTTGGCTGTAATGGACAAAAATATTAAAAGTGACTTTTCTGCGTTTCCCATGTAATTCTGGCTTTTTCTTGTTTCACATGCAATTCTGTGGGACTTTGGTGTTTTTCCACCTAAGTGTGCCGAATGAGCTTCTCAGGCTGAGAAAACAAGCTTTTTCACACAAGCTGCCATTCTCTTCCAGAAGCACCTATCTGCCAGTTTCCACCTCAGGAAGCTTCACAGCGGTGACTTGTACATTATAGAGTGGTTCTCTGTGTTCCAACTGAAATTACACTTTTTCGACAGAAGAGGGCAGACTTGACCACAGAATAATTCATTCTGGACTTGCAAAGCTTCACAGTGGCATTATGAAATTGATGCATGAAGTGGTTTGGTGTGGCTCTCTCACAAAGTTCAGCTGTAATGGACAAAACTATTAAAAGTGACTTTTTTGCGTTTCCCATGTAATTCTGGCTTTTTCCCATTTCACATGCAATTCTGTGGGACTTTGGTGTTTTTCCACCTAAGTGTGCCAAATGAGCTTCTCAGGCTGAGAAAACAAGCTTTTTGACACAAGCTGCCATTCTCTTCCAGAAGGACCTATGTGCCAGTTTCCACCTCAGGAAGCCTCACAGCGGCGACTTGTACATTATAGAGTGGATTTGTGTGGCTCTGTCACTTAGTTTGGCTGTAATGCACAAAACTATTAAAAGTGACTTTTCTGCGTTTCCCATGTAATTCTGGCTTTTTTTTTGTTTCATATGCAATTCTGTGGGACTTTGGTGTTTTTCCACCTAAGTGTGCCGAATGAACTTCTCAGGCTGAGAAAACAAGCTTTTTCACATAAGCTGCAATTCTCTTCCAGAAGCACCTATCTGTCAGTTTCCACCTCAGGAAGCCTCACAGTGGCGACTTGTACATTATAGAGTGGATTTGTGTGGCTCTGTCACTTAGTTTGGCTGTAATGCACAAAACTATTAAAAGTGACTTTTCTGCGTTTCCCATGTAATTCTGGCTTTTTCTTGTTTCACATGCAATTCTGTGGGACTGGTGTTTTTCCACCTAAGTGTGCCGAATGAGCTTCTCAGGCTGAGAAAACAAGCTTTTTCACACAAGCTGCCATTCTCTTCCAGAAGCACCTATGTGCCAGTTTGCACCTCAGGAAGCCTCACAGCGGCGACTTGTACATTATAGAGTGGATTTGTGTGGCTCTGTCACTTAGTTTGGCTGTAATGCACAAAACTATTAAAAGTGACTTTTCTGCGTTTCCCATGTAATTCTGGCTTTTTCTTGTTTCATATGCAATTCTGTGGGACTTTGGTGTTTTTCCACCTAAGTGTGCCGAATGAGCTTCTCAGGCTGAGAAAACAAGCTTTTTCACACAAGCTGCCATTCTCTTCCAGAAGCACCTATGTGCCAGTTTCCACCTCAGGAAGCCTCACAGCGGCGACTTGTACATTATAGAGTGGTTTGGTGTGGCTCTGTCACTTAGTTTGGCTGTAATGCACAAAACTATTAAAAGTGACTTTTCTGCGTTTCCCATGTAATTCTGGCTTTTTCTGGTTTCACATGCAATTCTGTGGGACTTTGGTGTTTTTCCACCTAAGTGTGCCGAATGAGCTTCTCAGGCTGAGAAAACAAGCTTTTTCACACAAGCTGCCATTCTCTTCCAGAAGCACCTATGTGCCAGTTTCCACCTCAGGAAGCCTCACAGCGGCGACTTGTACATTATAGAGTGGTTTGGTGTGGCTCTGTCACTTAGTTTGGCTGTAATGCAAAAAACTATTAAAAGTGACTTTTCTGCGTTTCCCATGTAATTCTGGCTTTTTCTTGTTTCACATGCAATTCTGTGGGACTTTGGTGTTTTTCCACCTAAGTGTGCCGAATGAGCTTCTCAGGCTGAGAAAACAAGCTTTTTCACACAAGCTGCCATTCTCTTCCAGAAGCACCTATCTGACAGTTTCCACCTCAGGAAGCCTCACAGCGGCGACTTGTACATTATAGAGTGGTTTGGTGTGGCTCCTCTCACTTAGTTTGGCTGTAATGCACAAAACTATAAAAAGTGACTTTTCTGCGTTTCCCATGTAATTCTGGCTTTTTCTTGTTTCACATGCAATTCTGTGGGACTTTGGTGTTTTTCCACCTAAGTGTGCTGAATGAGCTTCTCAGGCTGAGAAAACAAGCTTTTTCACACAAGCTGCCATTCTCTTCCAGAAGCACCTATGTGCCAGTTTCCACATCAGGAAGCCTCACAGCGGCGACTTGTACATTATAGAGTGGTTTGGTGTTGCTCTGTCACTTAGTTTGGCTGTAATGCACAAAACTATTAAAAGTGACTTTTCTGCGTTTCCCATGTAATTCTGGCTTTTTCTGGTTTCACATGCAATTCTGTGGGACTTTGGTGTTTTTCCACCTAAGTGTGCCGAATGAGCTTCTCAGGCTGAGAAAACAAGCTTTTTCACACAAGCTGCCATTCTCTTCCAGAAGCACCTATCTGACAGTTTCCACCTCAGGAAGCCTCACAGCGGCGACTTGTACATTATAGAGTGGTTTGGTGTGGCTCTGTCACTTAGTTTGGCTGTAATGCACAAAACTATTAAAAGTGACTTTTCTGCGTTTCCCATGTAATTCTGGCTTTTTCTTGTTTCACATGCAATTCTGTGGGACTTTGGTGTTTTTCCACCTAAGTGTGCTGAATGAGCTTCTCAGGCTGAGAAAACAAGCTTTTTCACACAAGCTGCCATTCTCTTCCAGAAGCACCTATGTGCCAGTTTCCACCTCAGGAATCCTCACAGCGGCGACTTGTACATTATAGAGTGGTTTTGTGTGGCTGTGTCACTTAGTTTGGCTGTAATGCACAAAACTATTAAAAGTGACTTTTCTGCGTTTCCCATGTAATTCTGGCTTTTTCTTGTTTCACATGCAATTCTGTGGGACTTTGGTGTTTTTCCACCTAAGTGTGCCGAATGAGCTTCTCAGGCTGAGAAAACAAGCTTTTTCACACAAGCTGCCATTCTCTTCCAGAAGCACCTATGTGCCAGTTTCCACCTCAGGAAGCCTCACAGCGGCGACTTGTACATTATAGAGTGGTTTGGTGTGGCTTTGTCACTTAGTTTGGCTGTAATGCACAAAACTATTAAAAGTGACTTTTCTGCGTTTCCCATGTAATTCTGGCTTTTTCTTGTTTCACATGCAATTCTGTGGGACTTTGGTGTTTTTCCACCTAAGTGTGCCGAATGAGCTTCTCAGGCTGAGAAAACAAGCTTTTTCACACAAGCTGCCATTCTCTTCCAGAAGCACCTATGTGCCAGTTTCCACCTCAGGAAGCCTCACAGCGGGGACTTGTACATTATAGAGTGGTTTTGTGTGGCTCTGTCACTTAGTTTGGCTGTAATGCACAAAACTATTAAAAGTGACTTTTCTGCGTTTCCCATGTAATTCTGGCTTTTTGTTGTTTCACATGCAATTCTGTGGGACTTTGGTGTTTTTCCACCTAAGTGTGCTGAATGAGCTTCTCAGGCTGAGAAAACAAGCTTTTTCACACAAGCTGCCATTCTCTTCCAGAAGCACCTATGTGCCAGTTTCCACCTCAGGAAGCCTCACAGCGGCGACTTGTACATTATAGAGTGGTTTGGTGTGGCTCTGTCACTTAGTTTGGCTGTAATGCACAAAACTATTAAAAGTGACTTTTCTGCGTTTCCCATGTAATTCTGGCTTTTTCTTGTTTCACATGCAATTCTGTGGGACTTTGGTGTTTTTCCACCTAAGTGTGCTGAATGAGCTTCTCAGGCTGAGAAAACAAGCTTTTTCACACAAGCTGCCATTCTCTTCCAGAAGCAGCTATGTGCCAGTTTCCACCTCAGGAAGCCTCACAGCGGCGACTTGTACATTATAGAGTGGTTTGGTGTGGCTCTCTCGCTTAGTTTGGCTGTAATGGACAAAACTATTAAAAGTGACTTTTCTGCGTTTCCCATGTAATTCTGGCTTTTTCTTGTTTCACATGCAATTCTGTGGGACTTTGGTGTTTTTCCACCTAAGTGTGCCGAATGAGCTTCTCAGGCTGAGAAAACAAGCTTTTTGACACAAGCTGCCATTCTCTTCCAGAAGCACCTATGTGCCAGTTTCCACCTCAGGAAGCCTCACAGCGGCGACTTGTACATTATAGAGTGGTTTGGTGTGGCTCTGTCACTTAGTTTGGCTGTAATGCACAAAACTATTAAAAGTGACTTTTCTGCGTTTCCCATGTAATTCTGGCTTTTTCTGGTTTCACATGCAATTCTGTGGGACTTTGGTGTTTTTCCACCTAAGTGTGCCGAATGAGCTTCTCAGGCTGAGAAAACAAGCTTTTTCACACAAGCTGCCATTCTCTTCCAGAAGCACCTATGTGCCAGTTTCCACCTCAGGAAGCCTCACAGCGGCGACTTGTACATTATAGAGTGGTTTGGTGTGGCTCTGTCACTTAGTTTGGCTGTAATGCAAAAAACTATTAAAAGTGACTTTTCTGCGTTTCCCATGTAATTCTGGCTTTTTCTTGTTTCACATGCAATTCTGTGGGACTTTGGTGTTTTTCCACCTAAGTGTGCCGAATGAGCTTCTCAGGCTGAGAAAACAAGCTTTTTCACACAAGCTGCCATTCTCTTCCAGAAGCACCTATCTGACAGTTTCCACCTCAGGAAGCCTCACAGCGGCGACTTGTACATTATAGAGTGGTTTGGTGTGGCTCCTCTCACTTAGTTTGGCTGTAATGCACAAAACTATAAAAAGTGACTTTTCTGCGTTTCCCATGTAATTCTGGCTTTTTCTTGTTTCACATGCAATTCTGTGGGACTTTGGTGTTTTTCCACCTAAGTGTGCTGAATGAGCTTCTCAGGCTGAGAAAACAAGCTTTTTCACACAAGCTGCCATTCTCTTCCAGAAGCACCTATGTGCCAGTTTCCACATCAGGAAGCCTCACAGCGGCGACTTGTACATTATAGAGTGGTTTGGTGTTGCTCTGTCACTTAGTTTGGCTGTAATGCACAAAACTATTAAAAGTGACTTTTCTGCGTTTCCCATGTAATTCTGGCTTTTTCTGGTTTCACATGCAATTCTGTGGGACTTTGGTGTTTTTCCACCTAAGTGTGCCGAATGAGCTTCTCAGGCTGAGAAAACAAGCTTTTTCACACAAGCTGCCATTCTCTTCCAGAAGCACCTATCTGACAGTTTCCACCTCAGGAAGCCTCACAGCGGCGACTTGTACATTATAGAGTGGTTTGGTGTGGCTCTGTCACTTAGTTTGGCTGTAATGCACAAAACTATTAAAAGTGACTTTTCTGCGTTTCCCATGTAATTCTGGCTTTTTCTTGTTTCACATGCAATTCTGTGGGACTTTGGTGTTTTTCCACCTAAGTGTGCTGAATGAGCTTCTCAGGCTGAGAAAACAAGCTTTTTCACACAAGCTGCCATTCTCTTCCAGAAGCACCTATGTGCCAGTTTCCACCTCAGGAATCCTCACAGCGGCGACTTGTACATTATAGAGTGGTTTTGTGTGGCTGTGTCACTTAGTTTGGCTGTAATGCACAAAACTATTAAAAGTGACTTTTCTGCGTTTCCCATGTAATTCTGGCTTTTTCTTGTTTCACATGCAATTCTGTGGGACTTTGGTGTTTTTCCACCTAAGTGTGCCGAATGAGCTTCTCAGGCTGAGAAAACAAGCTTTTTCACACAAGCTGCCATTCTCTTCCAGAAGCACCTATGTGCCAGTTTCCACCTCAGGAAGCCTCACAGCGGCGACTTGTACATTATAGAGTGGTTTGGTGTGGCTTTGTCACTTAGTTTGGCTGTAATGCACAAAACTATTAAAAGTGACTTTTCTGCGTTTCCCATGTAATTCTGGCTTTTTCTTGTTTCACATGCAATTCTGTGGGACTTTGGTGTTTTTCCACCTAAGTGTGCCGAATGAGCTTCTCAGGCTGAGAAAACAAGCTTTTTCACACAAGCTGCCATTCTCTTCCAGAAGCACCTATGTGCCAGTTTCCACCTCAGGAAGCCTCACAGCGGGGACTTGTACATTATAGAGTGGTTTTGTGTGGCTCTGTCACTTAGTTTGGCTGTAATGCACAAAACTATTAAAAGTGACTTTTCTGCGTTTCCCATGTAATTCTGGCTTTTTGTTGTTTCACATGCAATTCTGTGGGACTTTGGTGTTTTTCCACCTAAGTGTGCTGAATGAGCTTCTCAGGCTGAGAAAACAAGCTTTTTCACACAAGCTGCCATTCTCTTCCAGAAGCACCTATGTGCCAGTTTCCACCTCAGGAAGCCTCACAGCGGCGACTTGTACATTATAGAGTGGTTTGGTGTGGCTCTGTCACTTAGTTTGGCTGTAATGCACAAAACTATTAAAAGTGACTTTTCTGCGTTTCCCATGTAATTCTGGCTTTTTCTTGTTTCACATGCAATTCTGTGGGACTTTGGTGTTTTTCCACCTAAGTGTGCTGAATGAGCTTCTCAGGCTGAGAAAACAAGCTTTTTCACACAAGCTGCCATTCTCTTCCAGAAGCAGCTATGTGCCAGTTTCCACCTCAGGAAGCCTCACAGCGGCGACTTGTACATTATAGAGTGGTTTGGTGTGGCTCTCTCGCTTAGTTTGGCTGTAATGGACAAAACTATTAAAAGTGACTTTTCTGCGTTTCCCATGTAATTCTGGCTTTTTCTTGTTTCACATGCAATTCTGTGGGACTTTGGTGTTTTTCCACCTAAGTGTGCCGAATGAGCTTCTCAGGCTGAGAAAACAAGCTTTTTGACACAAGCTGCCATTCTCTTCCAGAAGCACCTATGTGCCAGTTTCCACCTCAGGAAGCCTCACAGCGGCGACTTGTACATTATAGAGTGGTTTTGTGTGGCTGTGTCACTTAGTTTGGCTGTAATGCACAAAACTATTAAAAGTGACTTTTCTGCGTTTCCCATGTAATTCTGGCTTTTTCTTGTTTCACATGCAATTCTGTGGGACTTTGGTGTTTTTCCACCTAAGTGTGCCGAATGAGCTTCTCAGGCTGAGAAAACAAGCTTTTTCACACAAGCTGCCATTCTCTACCAGAAGCACCTATCTTACAGTTTCCACCTCAGGAAGCCTCACAGCGGCGACTTGTACATTATAGAGTGGTTTTGTGTGGCTCTGTCACTTAGTTTGGCTGTAATGCACAAAACTATTAAAAGTGACTTTTCTGCGTTTCCCATGTAATTCTGGCTTTTTGTTCTTTCACATGCAATTCTGTGGGACTTTGGTGTTTTTCCACCTAAGTGTGCTGAATGAGCTTCTCAGGCTGAGAAAACAAGCTTTTTCACACAAGCTGCCATTCTCTTCCAGAAGCACCTATGTGCCAGTTTCCACCTCAGGAAGCCTCACAGCGGCGACTTGTACATTATAGAGTGGTTTGGTGTGGCTCTGTCACTTAGTTTGGCTGTAATGCACAAAACTATTAAAAGTGACTTTTCTGCGTTTCCCATGTAATTCTGGCTTTTTCTTGTTTCACATGCAATTCTGTGGGACTTTGGTGTTTTTCCACCTATGTGTGCTGAATGAGCTTCTCAGGCTGAGAAAACAAGCTTTTTCACACAAGCTGCCATTCTCTTCCAGAAGCAGCTATGTGCCAGTTTCCACCTCAGGAAGCCTCACAGCGGCGACTTGTACATTATAGAGTGGTTTGGTGTGGCTCTCTCGCTTAGTTTGGCTGTAATGGACAAAAATATTAAAAGTGACTTTTCTGCGTTTCCCATGTAATTCTGGCTTTTTCTTGTTTCACATGCAATTCTGTGGGACTTTGGTGTTTTTCCACCTAAGTGTGCCGAATGAGCTTCTCAGGCTGAGAAAACAAGCTTTTTCACACAAGCTGCCATTCTCTTCCAGAAGCACCTATCTGCCAGTTTCCACCTCAGGAAGCTTCACAGCGGTGACTTGTACATTATAGAGTGGTTCTCTGTGTTCCAACTGAAATTACACTTTTTCGACAGAAGAGGGCAGACTTGACCACAGAATAATTCATTCTGGACTTGCAAAGCTTCACAGTGGCATTATGAAATTGATGCATGAAGTGGTTTGGTGTGGCTCTCTCACAAAGTTCAGCTGTAATGGACAAAACTATTAAAAGTGACTTTTTTGCGTTTCCCATGTAATTCTGGCTTTTTCCCATTTCACATGCAATTCTGTGGGACTTTGGTGTTTTTCCACCTAAGTGTGCCAAATGAGCTTCTCAGGCTGAGAAAACAAGCTTTTTGACACAAGCTGCCATTCTCTTCCAGAAGGACCTATGTGCCAGTTTCCACCTCAGGAAGCCTCACAGCGGCGACTTGTACATTATAGAGTGGATTTGTGTGGCTCTGTCACTTAGTTTGGCTGTAATGCACAAAACTATTAAAAGTGACTTTTCTGCGTTTCCCATGTAATTCTGGCTTTTTTTGTTTCATATGCAATTCTGTGGGACTTTGGTGTTTTTCCACCTAAGTGTGCCGAATGAACTTCTCAGGCTGAGAAAACAAGCTTTTTCACATAAGCTGCAATTCTCTTCCAGAAGCACCTATCTGTCAGTTTCCACCTCAGGAAGCCTCACAGTGGCGACTTGTACATTATAGAGTGGATTTGTGTGGCTCTGTCACTTAGTTTGGCTGTAATGCACAAAACTATTAAAAGTGACTTTTCTGCGTTTCCCATGTAATTCTGGCTTTTTCTTGTTTCACATGCAATTCTGTGGGACTGGTGTTTTTCCACCTAAGTGTGCCGAATGAGCTTCTCAGGCTGAGAAAACAAGCTTTTTCACACAAGCTGCCATTCTCTTCCAGAAGCACCTATGTGCCAGTTTGCACCTCAGGAAGCCTCACAGCGGCGACTTGTACATTATAGAGTGGATTTGTGTGGCTCTGTCACTTAGTTTGGCTGTAATGCACAAAACTATTAAAAGTGACTTTTCTGCGTTTCCCATGTAATTCTGGCTTTTTCTTGTTTCACATGCAATTCTGTGGGACTTTGGTGTTTTTCCACCTAAGTGTGCCGAATGAGCTTCTCAGGCTGAGAAAACAAGCTTTTTCACACAAGCTGCCATTCTCTTCCAGAAGCACCTATGTGCCAGTTTCCACCTCAGGAAGCCTCACAGCGGCGACTTGTACATTATAGAGTGGTTTGGTGTGGCTCTGTCACTTAGTTTGGCTGTAATGCACAAAACTATTAAAAGTGACTTTTCTGCGTTTCCCATGTAATTCTGGCTTTTTCTGGTTTCACATGCAATTCTGTGGGACTTTGGTGTTTTTCCACCTAAGTGTGCCGAATGAGCTTCTCAGGCTGAGAAAACAAGCTTTTTCACACAAGCTGCCATTCTCTTCCAGAAGCACCTATGTGCCAGTTTCCACCTCAGGAAGCCTCACAGCGGCGACTTGTACATTATAGAGTGGTTTGGTGTGGCTCTGTCACTTAGTTTGGCTGTAATGCAAAAAACTATTAAAAGTGACTTTTCTGCGTTTCCCATGTAATTCTGGCTTTTTCTTGTTTCACATGCAATTCTGTGGGACTTTGGTGTTTTTCCACCTAAGTGTGCCGAATGAGCTTCTCAGGCTGAGAAAACAAGCTTTTTGACACAAGCTGCCATTCTCTTCCAGAAGCACCTATGTGCCAGTTTCCACCTCAGGAAGCCTCACAGCGGCGACTTGTACATTATAGAGTGGTTTTGTGTGGCTGTGTCACTTAGTTTGGCTGTAATGCACAAAACTATTAAAAGTGACTTTTCTGCGTTTCCCATGTAATTCTGGCTTTTTCTTGTTTCACATGCAATTCTGTGGGACTTTGGTGTTTTTCCACCTAAGTGTGCCGAATGAGCTTCTCAGGCTGAGAAAACAAGCTTTTTCACACAAGCTGCCATTCTCTACCAGAAGCACCTATCTTACAGTTTCCACCTCAGGAAGCCTCACAGCGGTGACTTGTACATTATAGAGTGGTTTTGTGTGGCTCTGTCACTTAGTTTGGCTGTAATGCACAAAACTATTAAAAGTGACTTTTCTGCGTTTCCCATGTAATTCTGGCTTTTTGTTGTTTCACATGCAATTCTGTGGGACTTTGGTGTTTTTCCACCTAAGTGTGCTGAATGAGCTTCTCAGGCTGAGAAAACAAGCTTTTTCACACAAGCTGCCATTCTCTTCCAGAAGCACCTATGTGCCAGTTTCCACCTCAGGAAGCCTCACAGCGGCGACTTGTACATTATAGAGTGGTATGGTGTGGCTCTGTCACTTAGTTTGGCTGTAATGCACAAAACTATTAAAAGTGACTTTTCTGCGTTTCCCATGTAATTCTGGCTTTTTCTTGTTTCACATGCAATTCTGTGGGACTTTGGTGTTTTTTCCACCTATGTGTGCTGAATGAGCTTCTCAGGCTGAGAAAACAAGCTTTTTCACACAAGCTGCCATTCTCTTCCAGAAGCAGCTATGTGCCAGTTTCCACCTCAGGAAGCCTCACAGCGGCGACTTGTACATTATAGAGTGGTTTGGTGTGGCTCTCTCGCTTAGTTTGGCTGTAATGGACAAAAATATTAAAAGTGACTTTTCTGCGTTTCCCATGTAATTCTGGCTTTTTCTTGTTTCACATGCAATTCTGTGGGACTTTGGTGTGTTTCCACCTAAGTGTGCCGAATGAGCTTCTCAGGCTGAGAAAACAAGCTTTTTCACACAAGCTGCCATTCTCTTCCAGAAGCACCTATCTGCCAGTTTCCACCTCAGGAAGCTTCACAGCGGTGACTTGTACATTATAGAGTGGTTCTCTGTGTTCCAACTGAAATTACACTTTTCGACAGAAGAGGGCAGACTTGACCACAGAATAATTCATTCTGGACTTGCAAAGCTTCACAGTGGCATTATGAAATTGATGCATGAAGTGGTTTGGTGTGGCTCTCTCACAAAGTTCAGCTGTAATGGACAAAACTATTAAAAGTGACTTTTTGCGTTTCCCATGTAATTCTGGCTTTTTCCCATTTCACATGCAATTCTGTGGGACTTTGGTGTTTTTCCACCTAAGTGTGCCAAATGAGCTTCTCAGGCTGAGAAAACAAGCTTTTTGACACAAGCTGCCATTCTCTTCCAGAAGGACCTATGTGCCAGTTTCCACCTCAGGAAGCCTCACAGCGGCGACTTGTACATTATAGAGTGGATTTGTGTGGCTCTGTCACTTAGTTTGGCTGTAATGCACAAAACTATTAAAAGTGACTTTTCTGCGTTTCCCATGTAATTCTGGCTTTTTTTTGTTTCATATGCAATTCTGTGGGACTTTGGTGTTTTTCCACCTAAGTGTGCCGAATGAACTTCTCAGGCTGAGAAAACAAGCTTTTTCACATAAGCTGCAATTCTCTTCCAGAAGCACCTATCTGTCAGTTTCCACCTCAGGAAGCCTCACAGTGGCGACTTGTACATTATAGAGTGGATTTGTGTGGCTCTGTCACTTAGTTTGGCTGTAATGCACAAAACTATTAAAAGTGACTTTTCTGCGTTTCCCATGTAATTCTGGCTTTTTCTTGTTTCACATGCAATTCTGTGGGACTGGTGTTTTTCCACCTAAGTGTGCCGAATGAGCTTCTCAGGCTGAGAAAACAAGCTTTTTCACACAAGCTGCCATTCTCTTCCAGAAGCACCTATGTGCCAGTTTGCACCTCAGGAAGCCTCACAGCGGCGACTTGTACATTATAGAGTGGATTTGTGTGGCTCTGTCACTTAGTTTGGCTGTAATGCACAAAACTATTAAAAGTGACTTTTCTGCGTTTCCCATGTAATTCTGGCTTTTTCTTGTTTCACATGCAATTCTGTGGGACTTTGGTGTTTTTCCACCTAAGTGTGCCGAATGAGCTTCTCAGGCTGAGAAAACAAGCTTTTTCACACAAGCTGCCATTCTCTTCCAGAAGCACCTATGTGCCAGTTTCCACCTCAGGAAGCCTCACAGCGGCGACTTGTACATTATAGAGTGGTTTGGTGTGGCTCTGTCACTTAGTTTGGCTGTAATGCACAAAACTATTAAAAGTGACTTTTCTGCGTTTCCCATGTAATTCTGGCTTTTTCTGGTTTCACATGCAATTCTGTGGGACTTTGGTGTTTTTCCACCTAAGTGTGCCGAATGAGCTTCTCAGGCTGAGAAAACAAGCTTTTTCACACAAGCTGCCATTCTCTTCCAGAAGCACCTATGTGCCAGTTTCCACCTCAGGAAGCCTCACAGCGGCGACTTGTACATTATAGAGTGGTTTGGTGTGGCTCTGTCACTTAGTTTGGCTGTAATGCAAAAAACTATTAAAAGTGACTTTTCTGCGTTTCCCATGTAATTCTGGCTTTTTCTTGTTTCACATGCAATTCTGTGGGACTTTGGTGTTTTTCCACCTAAGTGTGCCGAATGAGCTTCTCAGGCTGAGAAAACAAGCTTTTTGACACAAGCTGCCATTCTCTTCCAGAAGCACCTATGTGCCAGTTTCCACCTCAGGAAGCCTCACAGCGGCGACTTGTACATTATAGAGTGGTTTTGTGTGGCTGTGTCACTTAGTTTGGCTGTAATGCACAAAACTATTAAAAGTGACTTTTCTGCGTTTCCCATGTAATTCTGGCTTTTTCTTGTTTCACATGCAATTCTGTGGGACTTTGGTGTTTTTCCACCTAAGTGTGCCGAATGAGCTTCTCAGGCTGAGAAAACAAGCTTTTTCACACAAGCTGCCATTCTCTACCAGAAGCACCTATCTTACAGTTTCCACCTCAGGAAGCCTCACAGCGGTGACTTGTACATTATAGAGTGGTTTTGTGTGGCTCTGTCACTTAGTTTGGCTGTAATGCACAAAACTATTAAAAGTGACTTTTCTGCGTTTCCCATGTAATTCTGGCTTTTTGTTGTTTCACATGCAATTCTGTGGGACTTTGGTGTTTTTCCACCTAAGTGTGCTGAATGAGCTTCTCAGGCTGAGAAAACAAGCTTTTTCACACAAGCTGCCATTCTCTTCCAGAAGCACCTATGTGCCAGTTTCCACCTCAGGAAGCCTCACAGCGGCGACTTGTACATTATAGAGTGGTATGGTGTGGCTCTGTCACTTAGTTTGGCTGTAATGCACAAAACTATTAAAAGTGACTTTTCTGCGTTTCCCATGTAATTCTGGCTTTTTCTTGTTTCACATGCAATTCTGTGGGACTTTGGTGTTTTTCCACCTATGTGTGCTGAATGAGCTTCTCAGGCTGAGAAAACAAGCTTTTTCACACAAGCTGCCATTCTCTTCCAGAAGCAGCTATGTGCCAGTTTCCACCTCAGGAAGCCTCACAGCGGCGACTTGTACATTATAGAGTGGTTTGGTGTGGCTCTCTCGCTTAGTTTGGCTGTAATGGACAAAAATATTAAAAGTGACTTTTCTGCGTTTCCCATGTAATTCTGGCTTTTTCTTGTTTCACATGCAATTCTGTGGGACTTTGGTGTGTTTCCACCTAAGTGTGCCGAATGAGCTTCTCAGGCTGAGAAAACAAGCTTTTTCACACAAGCTGCCATTCTCTTCCAGAAGCACCTATGTGCCAGTTTCCACCTCAGGAAGCCTCAAAGCGGCGACTTGTACATTATAGAGTGGTTTGGTGTGGCTTTGTCACTTAGTTTGGCTGTAATGCACAAAACTATTAAAAGTGACTTTTCTGCGTTTCCCATGTAATTCTGGCTTTTTCTTGTTTCGAATGCAATTCTGTGGGACTTTGGTGTTTTTCCACCTAAGTGTGCCGAATGAGCTTCTCAGGCTGAGAAAACAAGCTTTTTCACACAAGCTGCCATTCTCTTCCAGAAGCACCTATGTGCCAGTTTCCACCTCAGGAAGCCTCACAGCGGCGACTTGTACATTATAGAGTGGTTTTGTGTGGCTCTGTCACTTAGTTTGGCTGTAATGCACAAAACTATTAAAAGTGACTTTTCTGCGTTTCCCATGTAATTCTGGCTTTTTGTTGTTTCACATGCAATTCTGTGGGACTTTGGTGTTTTTCCACCTAAGTGTGCTGAATGAGCTTCTCAGGCTGAGAAAACAAGCTTTTTCACACAAGCTGCCATTCTCTTCCAGAAGCAGCTATGTGCCAGTTTCCACCTCAGGAAGCCTCACAGCGGCGACTTGTACATTATAGAGTGGTTTGGTGTGGCTCTGTCACTTAGTTTGGCTGTAATGCACAAAACTATTAAAAGTGACTTTTCTGCGTTTCCCATGTAATTCTGGCTTTTTCTTGTTTCACATGCAATTCTGTGGGACTTTGGTGTTTTTCCACCTAAGTGTGCCGAATGAGCTTCTCAGGCTGAGAAAACAAGCTTTTTCACACAAGCTGCCATTCTCTTCCAGAAGCACCTATGTGCCAGTTTCCACCTCAGGAAGCCTCACAGCGGCGACTTGTACATTATAGAGTGGATTTGTGTGGCTCTGTCACTTAGTTTGGCTGTAATGCACAAAACTATTAAAAGTGACTTTTCTGCGTTTCCCATGTAATTCTGGCTTTTTCTTGTTTCACATGCAATTCTGTGGGACTTTGGTGTTTTTCCACCTAAGTGTGCCGAATGAGCTTCTCAGGCTGAGAAAACAAGCTTTTTCACACAAGCTGCCATTCTCTTCCAGAAGCACCTATCTGCCAGTTTCCACCTCAGGAAGCTTCACAGCGGTGACTTGTACATTATAGAGTGGTTCTCTGTGTTCCAACTGAAATTACACTTTTTCGACAGAAGAGGGCAGACTTGACCACAGAATAATTCATTCTGGACTTGCAAAGCTTCACAGTGGCATTATGAAATTGATGCATGAAGTGGTTTGGTGTGGCTCTCTCACAAAGTTCAGCTGTAATGGACAAAACTATTAAAAGTGACTTTTTTGCGTTTCCCATGTAATTCTGGCTTTTTCCTGTTTCACATGCAATTCTGTGGGACTTTGGTGTTTTTCCACCTAAGTGTGCCAAATGAGCTTCTCAGGCTGAGAAAACAAGCTTTTTGACACAAGCTGCCATTCTCTTCCAGAAGGACCTATGTGCCAGTTTCCACCACAGGAAAGCCTCACAGCGGCGACTTGTACATTATAGAGTGGATTTGTGTGGCTCTGTCACTTAGTTTGGCTGTAATGCACAAAACTATTAAAAGTGACTTTTCTGCGTTTCCCATGTAATTCTGGCTTTTTTTTTGTTTCATATGCAATTCTGTGGGACTTTGGTGTTTTTCCACCTAAGTGTGCCAAATGAACTTCTCAGGCTGAGAAAACAAGCTTTTTCACATAAGCTGCAATTCTCTTCCAGAAGCACCTATCTGTCAGTTTCCACCTCAGGAAGCCTCACAGTGGCGACTTGTACATTATAGAGTGGATTTGTGTGGCTCTGTCACTTAGTTTGGCTGTAATGCACAAAACTATTAAAAGTGACTTTTCTGCGTTTCCCATGTAATTCTGGCTTTTTCTTGTTTCACATGCAATTCTGTGGGACTGGTGTTTTTCCACCTAAGTGTGCCGAATGAGCTTCTCAGGCTGAGAAAACAAGCTTTTTCACACAAGCTGCCATTCTCTTCCAGAAGCACCTATGTGCCAGTTTGCACCTCAGGAAGCCTCACAGCGGCGACTTGTACATTATAGAGTGGATTTGTGTGGCTCTGTCACTTAGTTTGGCTGTAATGCACAAAACTATTAAAAGTGACTTTTCTGCGTTTCCCATGTAATTCTGGCTTTTTCTTGTTTCACATGCAATTCTGTGGGACTTTGGTGTTTTTCCACCTAAGTGTGCCGAATGAGCTTCTCAGGCTGAGAAAACAAGCTTTTTCACACAAGCTGCCATTCTCTTCCAGAAGCACCTATGTGCCAGTTTCCACCTCAGGAAGCCTCACAGCGGCGACTTGTACATTATAGAGTGGTTTGGTGTGGCTCTGTCACTTAGTTTGGCTGTAATGCACAAAACTATTAAAAGTGACTTTTCTGCGTTTCCCATGTAATTCTGGCTTTTTCTGGTTTCACATGCAATTCTGTGGGACTTTGGTGTTTTTCCACCTAAGTGTGCCGAATGAGCTTCTCAGGCTGAGAAAACAAGCTTTTTCACACAAGCTGCCATTCTCTTCCAGAAGCACCTATGTGCCAGTTTCCACCTCAGGAAGCCTCACAGCGGCGACTTGTACATTATAGAGTGGATTTGTGTGGCTCTGTCACTTAGTTTGGCTGTAATGCACAAAACTATTAAAAGTGACTTTTCTGCGTTTCCCATGTAATTCTGGCTTTTTCTTGTTTCACATGCAATTCTGTGGGACTTTGGTGTTTTTCCACCTAAGTGTGCCGAATGAGCTTCTCAGGCTGAGAAAACAAGCTTTTTCACACAAGCTGCCATTCTCTTCCAGAAGCACCTATCTGCCAGTTTCCACCTCAGGAAGCTTCACAGCGGTGACTTGTACATTATAGAGTGGTTCTCTGTGTTCCAACTGAAATTACACTTTTTCGACAGAAGAGGGCAGACTTGACCACAGAATAATTCATTCTGGACTTGCAAAGCTTCACAGTGGCATTATGAAATTGATGCATGAAGTGGTTTGGTGTGGCTCTCTCACAAAGTTCAGCTGTAATGGACAAAACTATTAAAAGTGACTTTTTTGCGTTTCCCATGTAATTCTGGCTTTTTCCTGTTTCACATGCAATTCTGTGGGACTTTGGTGTTTTTCCACCTAAGTGTGCCGAATGAACTTCTCAGGCTGAGAAAACAAGCTTTTTCACATAAGCTGCAATTCTCTTCCAGAAGCACCTATCTGTCAGTTTCCACCTCAGGAAGCCTCACAGTGGCGACTTGTACATTATAGAGTGGATTTGTGTGGCTCTGTCACTTAGTTTGGCTGTAATGCACAAAACTATTAAAAGTGACTTTTCTGCGTTTCCCATGTAATTCTGGCTTTTTCTTGTTTCACATGCAATTCTGTGGGACTGGTGTTTTTCCACCTAAGTGTGCCGAATGAGCTTCTCAGGCTGAGAAAACAAGCTTTTTCACACAAGCTGCCATTCTCTTCCAGAAGCACCTATCTGACAGTTTCCACCTCAGGAAGCCTCACAGCGGCGACTTGTACATTATAGAGTGGTTTGGTGTGGCTCTGTCACTTAGTTTGGCTGTAATGCACAAAACTATTAAAAGTGACTTTTCTGCGTTTCCCATGTAATTCTGGCTTTTTCTTGTTTCACATGCAATTCTGTGGGACTTTGGTGTTTTTCCACCTAAGTGTGCCGAATGAGCTTCTCAGGCTGAGAAAACAAGCTTTTTCACACAAGCTGCCATTCTCTTCCAGAAGCAGCTATGTGCCAGTTTCCACCTCAGGAAGCCTCGCAGCGGCGACTTGTACATTATAGAGTGGTTTGGTGTGGCTCTGTCACTTAGTTTGGCTGTAATGCACAAAACTATTAAAAGTGACTTTTCTGCGTTTCCCATGTAATTCTGGCTTTTTCTGGTTTCACATGCAATTCTGTGGGACTTTGGTGTTTTTCCACCTTAGTGTGCCGAATGAGCTTCTCAGGCTGAGAAAACAAGCTTTTTCACACAAGCTGCCATTCTCTTCCAGAAGCACCTATGTGCCAGTTTCCACCTCAGGAAGCCTCACAGCGGCGACTTGTACATTATAGAGTGGATTTGTGTGGCTCTGTCACTTAGTTTGGCTGTAATGCACAAAACTATTAAAAGTGACTTTTCTGCGTTTCCCATGTAATTCTGGCTTTTTCTTGTTTCACATGCAATTCTGTGGGACTTTGGTGTTTTTCCACCTAAGTGTGCCGAATGAGCTTCTCAGGCTGAGAAAACAAGCTTTTTCACACAAGCTGCCATTCTCTTCCAGAAGCAGCTATGTGCCAGTTTCCACCTCAGGAAGCCTCGCAGCGGCGACTTGTACATTATAGAGTGGTTTGGTGTGGCTCTGTCACTTAGTTTGGCTGTAATGCACAAAACTATTAAAAGTGACTTTTCTGCGTTTCCCATGTAATTCTGGCTTTTTCTGGTTTCACATGCAATTCTGTGGGACTTTGGTGTTTTTCCACCTAAGTGTGCCGAATGAGCTTCTCAGGCTGAGAAAACAAGCTTTTTCACACAAGCTGCCATTCTCTTCCAGAAGCACCTATGTGCCAGTTTCCACCTCAGGAAGCCTCACAGCGGCGACTTGTACATTATAGAGTGGATTTGTGTGGCTCTGTCACTTAGTTTGGCTGTAATGCACAAAACTATTAAAAGTGACTTTTCTGCGTTTCCCATGTAATTCTGGCTTTTTCTTGTTTCACATGCAATTCTGTGGGACTTTGGTGTTTTTCCACCTAAGTGTGCCGAATGAGCTTCTCAGGCTGAGAAAACAAGCTTTTTCACACAAGCTGCCATTCTCTTCCAGAAGCACCTATGTGCCAGTTTCCACCTCAGGAAGCCTCACAGCGGCGACTTGTACATTATAGAGTGGATTTGTGTGGCTCTGTCACTTAGTTTGGCTGTAATGCACAAAACTATTAAAAGTGACTTTTCTGCGTTTCCCATGTAATTCTGGCTTTTTCTTGTTTCACATGCAATTCTGTGGGACTTTGGTGTTTTTCCACCTAAGTGTGCCGAATGAGCTTCTCAGGCTGAGAAAACAAGCTTTTTCACACAAGCTGCCATTCTCTTCCAGAAGCACCTATCTGCCAGTTTCCACCTCAGGAAGCTTCACAGCGGTGACTTGTACATTATAGAGTGGTTCTCTGTGTTCCAACTGAAATTACACTTTTTCGACAGAAGAGGGCAGACTTGACCACAGAATAATTCATTCTGGACTTGCAAAGCTTCACAGTGGCATTATGAAATTGATGCATGAAGTGGTTTGGTGTGGCTCTCTCACAAAGTTCAGCTGTAATGGACAAAACTATTAAAAGTGACTTTTTTGCGTTTCCCATGTAATTCTGGCTTTTTCCTGTTTCACATGCAATTCTGTGGGACTTTGGTGTTTTTCCACCTAAGTGTGCCGAATGAACTTCTCAGGCTGAGAAAACAAGCTTTTTCACATAAGCTGCAATTCTCTTCCAGAAGCACCTATCTGTCAGTTTCCACCTCAGGAAGCCTCACAGTGGCGACTTGTACATTATAGAGTGGATTTGTGTGGCTCTGTCACTTAGTTTGGCTGTAATGCACAAAACTATTAAAAGTGACTTTTCTGCGTTTCCCATGTAATTCTGGCTTTTTCTTGTTTCACATGCAATTCTGTGGGACTGGTGTTTTTCCACCTAAGTGTGCCGAATGAGCTTCTCAGGCTGAGAAAACAAGCTTTTTCACACAAGCTGCCATTCTCTTCCAGAAGCACCTATCTGACAGTTTCCACCTCAGGAAGCCTCACAGCGGCGACTTGTACATTATAGAGTGGTTTGGTGTGGCTCTGTCACTTAGTTTGGCTGTAATGCACAAAACTATTAAAAGTGACTTTTCTGCGTTTCCCATGTAATTCTGGCTTTTTCTTGTTTCACATGCAATTCTGTGGGACTTTGGTGTTTTTCCACCTAAGTGTGCCGAATGAGCTTCTCAGGCTGAGAAAACAAGCTTTTTCACACAAGCTGCCATTCTCTTCCAGAAGCACCTATGTGCCAGTTTCCACCTCAGGAAGCCTCACAGCGGCGACTTGTACATTATAGAGTGGTTTGGTGTGGCTCTGTCACTTAGTTTGGCTGTAATGCACAAAACTATTAAAAGTGACTTTTCTGCGTTTCCCATGTAATTCTGGCTTTTTCTTGTTTCACATGCAATTCTGTGGGACTTTGGTGTTTTTCCACCTAAGTGTGCTGAATGAGCTTCTCAGGCTGAGAAAACAAGCTTTTTCACACAAGCTGCCATTCTCTTCCAGAAGCACCTATGTGCCAGTTTCCACCTCAGGAAGCCTCACAGCGGCGACTTGTACATTATAGAGTGGTTTGGTGTGGCTCTGTCACTTAGTTTGGCTGTAATGCACAAAACTATTAAAAGTGACTTTTCTGCGTTTCCCATGTAATTCTGGCTTTTTCTTGTTTCACATGCAATTCTGTGGGACTTTGGTGTTTTTCCACCTAAGTGTGCCGAATGAGCTTCTCAGGCTGAGAAAACAAGCTTTTTCACACAAGCTGCCATTCTCTTCCAGAAGCACCTATGTGCCAGTTTCCGCCTCAGGAAGCCTCACAGCGGCGACTTGTACATTATAGAGTGGTTTGGTGTGGCTCTGTCACTTAGTTTGGCTGTAATGCAAAAAACTATTAAAAGTGACTTTTCTGCGTTTCCCATGTAATTCTGGCTTTTTCTTGTTTCACATGCAATTCTGTGGGACTTTTGTGTTTTTCCACCTAAGTGTGCCGAATGAGCTTCTCAGGCTGAGAAAACAAGCTTTTTCACACAAGCTGCCATTCTCTTCCAGAAGCACCTATCTGCCAGTTTCCACCTCAGGAAGCTTCACAGCGGTGACTTGTACATTATAGAGTGGTTCTCTGTGTTCCAACTGAAATTACACTTTTTCGACAGAAGAGGGCAGACTTGACCACAGAATAATTCATTCTGGACTTGCAAAGCTTCACAGTGGCATTATGAAATTGATGCATGAAGTGGTTTGGTGTGGCTCTCTCACAAAGTTCAGCTGTAATGGACAAAACTATTAAAAGTGACTTTTTTGCGTTTCCCATGTAATTCTGTCTTTTTCCTGTTTCACATGCAATTCTGTGGGACTTTGGTGTTTTTCCACCTAAGTGTGCCAAATGAGCTTCTCAGGCTGAGAAAACAAGCTTTTTCACACAAGCTGCCATTCTCTTCCAGAAGCACCTATGTGCCAGTTTCCACCTCAGGAAGCCTCACAGCGGCGACTTGTACATTATAGAGTGGTTTGGTGTGGCTTTGTCACTTAGTTTGGCTGTAATGCACAAAACTATTAAAAGTGACTTTTCTGCGTTTCCCATGTAATTCTGGCTTTTTCTTGTTTCACATGCAATTCTGTGGGACTTTGGTGTTTTTCCACCTAAGTGTGCCGAATGAGCTTCTCAGGCTGAGAAAACAAGCTTTTTCACACAAGCTGCCATTCTCTTCCAGAAGCACCTATGTGCCAGTTTCCACCTCAGGAAGCCTCACAGCGGCGACTTGTACATTATAGAGTGGTTTTGTGTGGCTCTGTCACTTAGTTTGGCTGTAATGCACAAAACTATTAAAAGTGACTTTTCTGCGTTTCCCATGTAATTCTGGCTTTTTGTTGTTTCACATGCAATTCTGTGGGACTTTGGTGTTTTTCCACCTAAGTGTGCTGAATGAGCTTCTCAGGCTGAGAAAACAAGCTTTTTCAAACTAGCTGCCATTCTCTTCCAGAAGCACCTATGTGCCAGTTTCCACCTCAGGAAGCCTCACAGCGGCGACTTGTACATTATAGAGTGGTTTGGTGTGGCTCTGTCACTTAGTTTGGCTGTAATGCACAAAACTATTAAAAGTGACTTTTCTGCGTTTCCCATGTAATTCTGGCTTTTTCTTGTTTCACATGCAATTCTGTGGGACTTTTGTGTTTTTCCACCTAAGTGTGCCGAATGAGCTTCTCAGGCTGAGAAAACAAGCTTTTTCACACAAGCTGCCATTCTCTTCCAGAAGCACCTATCTGCCAGTTTCCACCTCAGGAAGCTTCACAGCGGTGACTTGTACATTATAGAGTGGTTCTCTGTGTTCCAACTGAAATTACACTTTTTCGACAGAAGAGGGCAGACTTGACCACAGAATAATTCATTCTGGACTTGCAAAGCTTCACAGTGGCATTATGAAATTGATGCATGAAGTGGTTTGGTGTGGCTCTCTCACAAAGTTCAGCTGTAATGGACAAAACTATTAAAAGTGACTTTTTTGCGTTTCCCATGTAATTCTGGCTTTTTGTTGTTTCACATGCAATTCTGTGGGACTTTGGTGTTTTTCCACCTAAGTGTGCTGAATGAGCTTCTCAGGCTGAGAAAACAAGCTTTTTCAAACTAGCTGCCATTCTCTTCCAGAAGCACCTATGTGCCAGTTTCCACCTCAGGAAGCCTCACAGCGGCGACTTGTACATTATAGAGTGGTTTGGTGTGGCTCTGTCACTTAGTTTGGCTGTAATGCACAAAACTATTAAAAGTGACTTTTCTGCGTTTCCCATGTAATTCTGGCTTTTTCTTGTTTCACATGCAATTCTGTGGGACTTTGGTGTTTTTCCACCTAAGTGTGCTGAATGAGCTTCTCAGGCTGAGAAAACAAGCTTTTTGACACAAGCTGCCATTCTCTTCCAGAAGCACCTATGTGCCAGTTTCCACCTCAGGAAGCCTCACAGCGGCGACTTGTACATTATAGAGTGGTTTTGTGTGGCTCTGTCACTTAGTTTGGCTGTAATGCACAAAACTATTAAAAGTGACTTTTCTGCGTTTCCCATGTAATTCTGGCTTTTTCTTGTTTCACATGCAATTCTGTGGGACTTTGGTGTTTTTCCACCTAAGTGTGCCGAATGAGCTTCTCAGGCTGAGAAAACAAGCTTTTTCACACAAGCTGCCATTCTCTTCCAGAAGCACCTATCTTACAGTTTCCACCTCAGGAAGCCTCACAGCGGCGACTTGGACATTATAGAGTGGTTTTGTGTGGCTCTGTCACTTAGTTTGGCTGTAATGCACAAAACTATTAAAAGTGACTTTTCTGCGTTTCCCATGTAATTCTGGCTTTTTGTTGTTTCACATGCAATTCTGTGGGACTTTGGTGTTTTTCCACCTAAGTGTGCTGAATGAGCTTCTCAGGCTGAGAAAACAAGCTTTTTCACACAAGCTGCCATTCTCTTCCAGAAGCACCTATGTGCCAGTTTCCACCTCAGGAAGCCTCACAGCGGCGACTTGTACATTATAGAGTGGTTTTGTGTGGCTCTGTCACTTAGTTTGGCTGTAATGCACAAAACTATTAAAAGTGACTTTTCTGCGTTTCCCATGTAATTCTGGCTTTTTCTTGTTTCACATGCAATTCTGTGGGACTTTGGTGTTTTTCCACCTAAGTGTGCCGAATGAGCTTCTCAGGCTGAGAAAACAAGCTTTTTCACACAAGCTGCCATTCTCTTCCAGAAGCACCTATCTTACAGTTTCCACCTCAGGAAGCCTCACAGCGGCGACTTGGACATTATAGAGTGGTTTTGTGTGGCTCTGTCACTTAGTTTGGCTGTAATGCACAAAACTATTAAAAGTGACTTTTCTGCGTTTCCCATGTAATTCTGGCTTTTTGTTGTTTCACATGCAATTCTGTGGGACTTTGGTGTTTTTCCACCTAAGTGTGCTGAATGAGCTTCTCAGGCTGAGAAAACAAGCTTTTTCACACAAGCTGCCATTCTCTTCCAGAAGCACCTATGTGCCAGTTTCCACCTCAGGAAGCCTCACAGCGGCGACTTGTACATTATAGAGTGGTTTGGTGTGGCTCTGTCACTTAGTTTGGCTGTAATGCACAAAACTATTAAAAGTGACTTTTCTGCGTTTCCCATGTAATTCTGGCTTTTTCTTGTTTCACATGCAATTCTGTGGGACTTTGGTGTTTTTCCACCTAAGTGTGCTGAATGAGCTTCTCAGGCTGAGAAAACAAGCTTTTTCACACAAGCTGCCATTCTCTTCCAGAAGCACCTATCTGCCAGTTTCCACCTCAGGAAGCTTCACAGCGGTGACTTGTACATTATAGAGTGGTTCTCTGTGTTCCAACTGAAATTACACTTTTTCGACAGAAGAGGGCAGACTTGACCACAGAATAATTCATTCTGGACTTGCAAAGCTTCACAGTGGCATTATGAAATTGATGCATGAAGTGGTTTGGTGTGGCTCTCTCACAAAGTTCAGCTGTAATGGACAAAACTATTAAAAGTGACTTTTTTGCGTTTCCCATGTAATTCTGTCTTTTTCCTGTTTCACATGCAATTCTGTGGGACTTTGGTGTTTTTCCACCTAAGTGTGCCAAATGAGCTTCTCAGGCTGAGAAAACAAGCTTTTTCACACAAGCTGCCATTCTCTTCCAGAAGCACCTATGTGCCAGTTTCCACCTCAGGAAGCCTCACAGCGGCGTCTTGGACATTATAGAGTGGTTTGGTGTGGCTTTGTCACTTAGTTTGGCTGTAATGCACAAAACTATTAAAAGTGACTTTTCTGCGTTTCCCATGTAATTCTGGCTTTTTCTTGTTTCACATGCAATTCTGTGGGACTTTGGTGTTTTTCCACCTAAGTGTGCCGAATGAGCTTCTCAGGCTGAGAAAACAAGCTTTTTCACACAAGCTGCCATTCTCTTCCAGAAGCACCTATCTTACAGTTTCCACCTCAGGAAGCCTCACAGCGGCGACTTGTACATTATAGAGTGGTTTGGTGTGGCTCTGTCACTTAGTTTGGCTGTAATGCAAAAAACTATTAAAAGTGACTTTTCTGCGTTTCCCATGTAATTCTGGCTTTTTCTTGTTTCACATGCAATTCTGTGGGACTTTGGTGTTTTTCCACCTAAGTGTGCTGAATGAGCTTCTCAGGCTGAGAAAACAAGCTTTTTCACACAAGCTGCCATTCTCTTCCAGAAGCACCTATGTGCCAGTTTCCACCTCAGGAAGCCTCACAGCGGCGACTTGTACATTATAGAGTGGTTTGGTGTGGCTCTGTCACTTAGTTTGGCTGTAATGCACAAAACTATTAAAAGTGACTTTTCTGCGTTTCCCATGTAATTCTGGCTTTTTCTTGTTTCACATGCAATTCTGTGGGACTTTGGTGTTTTTCCACCTAAGTGTGCCGAATGAGCTTCTCAGGCTGAGAAAACAAGCTTTTTCACACAAGCTGCCATTCTCTTCCAGAAGCACCTATGTGCCAGTTTCCGCCACAGAAAGCCTCACAGCGGCGACTTGTACATTATAGAGTGGTTTGGTGTGGCTCTGTCACTTAGTTTGGCTGTAATGCACAAAACTATTAAAAGTGACTTTTCTGCGTTTCCCATGTAATTCTGGCTTTTTCTGGTTTCACATGCAATTCTGTGGGACTTTGGTGTTTTTCCACCTAAGTGTGCCGAATGAGCTTCTCAGGCTGAGAAAACAAGCTTTTTCACACAAGCTGCCATTCTCTTCCAGAAGCACCTATGTGCCAGTTTCCACCTCAGGAAGCCTCACAGCGGCGACTTGTACATTATAGAGTGGTTTGGTGTGGCTCTGTCACTTAGTTTGGCTGTAATGCACAAAACTATTAAAAGGGACTTTTCTGCGTTTCCCATGTAATTCTGGCTTTTTCTTGTTTCACATGCAATTCTGTGGGACTTTGGTGTTTTTCCACCTAAGTGTGCTGAATGAGCTTCTCAGGCTGAGAAAACAAGCTTTTTCACACAAGCTGCCATTCTCTTCCAGAAGCACCTATGTGCCAGTTTCCACCTCAGGAAGCCTCACAGCGGCGACTTGTACATTATAGAGTGGTTTGGTGTGGCTCTGTCACTTTGTTTGGCTGTAATGCAAAAAACTATTAAAAGTGACTTTTCTGCGTTTCCCATGTAATTCTGGCTTTTTCTTGTTTCACATGCAATTCTGTGGGACTTTGGTGTTTTTCCACCTAAGTGTGCTGAATGAGCTTCTCAGGCTGAGAAAACAAGCTTTTTCACACAAGCTGCCATTCTCTTCCAGAAGCACCTATGTGCCAGTTTCCACCTCAGGAAGCCTCACAGCGGCGACTTGTACATTATAGAGTGGTTTTGTGTGGCTGTGTCACTTAGTTTGGCTGTAATGCACAAAACTATTAAAAGTGACTTTTCTGCGTTTCCCATGTAATTCTGGCTTTTTCTTGTTTCACATGCAATTCTGTGGGACTTTGGTGTTTTTCCACCTAAGTGTGCCGAATGAGCTTCTCAGGCTGAGAAAACAAGCTTTTTCACACAAGCTGCCATTCTCTTCCAGAAGCACCTATGTGCCAGTTTCCACCTCAGAAAGCCTCACAGCGGCGACTTGTACATTATAGAGTGGTTTTGTGTGGCTCTGTCACTTAGTTTGGCTGTAATGCACAAAACTATTAAAAGTGACTTTTCTGCGTTTCCCATGTAATTCTGGCTTTTTGTTGTTTCACATGCAATTCTGTGGGACTTTGGTGTTTTTCCACCTAAGTGTGCTGAATGAGCTTCTCATGCTGAGAAAACAAGCTTTTTCACACAAGCTGCCATTCTCTTCCAGAAGCACCTATGTGCCAGTTTCCACCTCAGGAAGCCTCACAGCGGCGACTTGTACATTATAGAGTGGTTTGGTGTGGCTCTGTCACTTAGTTTGGCTGTAATGCACAAAACTATTAAAAGTGACTTTTCTGCGTTTCCCATGTAATTCTGGCTTTTTCTTGTTTCACATGCAATTCTGTGGGACTTTGGTGTTTTTCCACCTAAGTGTGCTGAATGAGCTTCTCAGGCTGAGAAAAACAAGCTTTTTCACACAAGCTGCCATTCTCTTCCAGAAGCACCTATGTGCCAGTTTCCACCTCAGGAAGCCTCACAGCGGCGACTTGTACATTATAGAGTGGTTTTTGTAGCTCTGTCACTTAGTTTGGCTGTAATGCACAAAACTATTAAAAGTGACTTTTCTGCGTTTCCCATGTAATTCTGGCTTTTTCTGGTTTCACATGCAATTCTGTGGGACTTTGGTGTTTTTCCACCTAAGTGTGCTGAATGAGCTTCTCAGGCGGAGAAAACAAGCTTTTTCACACAAGCTGCCATTCTCTTCCAGAAGCACCTATGTGCCAGTTTCCACCTCAGGAAGCCTCACAGCGGCGACTTGTACATTATAGAGTGGTTTTGTGTGGCTCTGTCACTTAGTTTGGCTGTAATGCACAAAACTATTAAAAGTGACTTTTCTGCGTTTCCCATGTAATTCTGGCTTTTGTTGTTTCACATGCAATTCTGTGGGACTTTGGTGTTTTTCCACCTAAGTGTGCTGAATGAGCTTCTCAGGCTGAGAAAACAAGCTTTTTCACACAAGCTGCCATTCTCTTCCAGAAGCACCTATGTGCCAGTTTCCACCTCAGGAAGCCTCACAGCGGCGACTTGTACATTATAGAGTGGTTTGGTGTGGCTCTGTCACTTAGTTTGGCTGTAATGCACAAAACTATTAAAAGTGACTTTTTCTGCGTTTCCCATGTAATTCTGGCTTTTTCTTGTTTCACATGCAATTCCTTGTGGACTTTGGTGTTTTTCCACCTAAGTGTGCCGAATGAGCTTCTCAGGCTGAGAAAACAAGCTTTTTCACACAAGCTGCCATTCTCTTCCAGAAGCACCTATGTGCCAGTTTCCACCTCAGGAAGCCTCACAGCGGCGACTTGTACATTATAGAGTGGTTTTGTGTGGCTCTGTCACTTAGTTTGGCTGTAATGCACAAACTATTAAAAGTGACTTTTCTGCGTTTCCCATGTAATTCTGGCTTTTGTTGTTTCACATGCAATTCTGTGGGACTCTGGTGTTTTTCCACCTAAGTGTGCTGAATGAGCTTCTCAGGCTGAGAAAACAAGCTTTT
>NW_026136728.1:0-9129 GCF_905237075.1 Dicentrarchus labrax
GTTTTACTCTGCTACTGCTCTCTGCCTTTTCTTTTCTCATTACATATTTGAACAATAATGTGTTTTCAGCTCAATAATATTCCTATGAGACAGTACAACTTCACCAAAGGACTCGACATGAAAAGTCAGCAGAATTAACACATTGTCATCTTTCACTGCTTGCTGTAATACTGATGTTCCATTAAAGAATAAAAATATATTCATCAGATCAAATTTGTCAGTTTATCCTTAAATACTGTATATTCATATTTGTATATATTGCTTTTATTCCAAACACACTGAGTTGTCTCAGGGTCAGATAGCTGGATTTTAACATATCAAGTGATGATGTAAGAAATATTTCTCAGTGTCCTACTCTGTACTGAACTGTGCTGTATCACATAATTTTTAAAATATTTAATCAACAAGAAGAGATTCAAATTGTTTGTGATTCATAAACGGTGTTCATAATAATACATTATTTATGAAACCAATTCATTTTGTTCTGTTGAGAGCTCAAATGATTTCAACAAAAAATACTTTTTTAAAAGCAAATGTAAAAAATATAAATTTTGTCATTCCTAAACATTTGTAATTTTTTTTATAGATTCACTGAGTATATGTTTTTATGTTACTCAGACTATAATGTTTAAGAGCTAAAATTATGCAGCTGTTATTCTGATTTTCAGCAATCTTCTTTTTTTCATCAGGAATGGCACAAAAATTACTCCTAAAAAGTATATTGAAGAAAAATATGAAAAATATTTTTTTGTTGAAAGTTAAACAATGTTGATTGAGATCAGTTCCTCTCCAGCTGAGGGAGGTTTTTGTACGACGTTGTATCACTGTTTGAACACATACTGACTGTTGATATAGAATTCACCCTGACAGTAGTAAACTGCTGCATCTTCAGTCTGGACTCCACTGATGGTCAGAGTGTAATCACTACCAGATCCGCTCCCACTGAAACGATCTGAAACTCCAGACTGACGGGTTGAACCACAGTAAATGAGGAGTTTAGGAGATTCTCCAGGTTTCTGAAGGTACCAGTTGAAGCAGTAACTAGTGCTTGGACTAACGTTACATCTGATAGAGACAGTCTGTCCTGGAACAACAGACTGAGCTTTAGGAGACTGAGTCACAATGATTTCTCCTGATGAATCTGGAAAACATGAAAAAGAGGAGAAGGGTTATTGAGACAAATCCAGTTTGGAGAAAGATGATCAACATCCAAACAGAAGAGTATCATTTCTTTAACATGGAGAATAGATGGAAGAAGGTAAATGCTGCTTGTTTCAGTGTTTCTCCATCATAGCAGAACATCATTGTGGTGAACCTGGTTGCATCCTGAAGCAAAGTTTTCAGAAGAGAGTCTCACCCTGAACAAGGAGCCCCAGGGTGGCCAGCAGTAGAGTCAGTGACATTATCATTGTGCTGCCGGCGTGTCAGTGGCTCTGAAAGGCCTGGACAGCCACTGATCAACACTGGCCTCTTAACGGCTGGGAGCAGAGAGGAAGGACACATATGCAAACACACAGAGTCAGTGAACTGTAGCTGTCCTCAACATATCATGGTGTTTCCCCCTCAGTGCTGAGAGCATTGACTATTTAAATGATCTATAATATGATGGGTTTGAGCTGTGATTGAGAACAGCAACTGGTTTCCATAAAGCAGGAAGGGTGGATATTATTCTGTTAAATGATTAAAGCCTTTTGAACTTAAAGGTGCATTTCATGTTCTTATTTGAGTACCGTACATACAATTACTGAGGTCAGACGAAATAACATAGACATAAAACAAGGATCAGTTGGTTCAGTTATGTACCAACAAGGTTTAACACAGAATGGGACAAGACTTATTTACATATGAAGACATTCCAGTAATTAGTCTGAATGCAAAACATTGTTGTTTCCCTCAGATAAGCCCTTATGGAAATTAAAGATAAGGGATACAATGTAGAGACATTACAACAAGTAATTATAACCAACTGCAATAAACAATGACACAATGAAAGATATCAGCCAAGTCCTGTCATAGCTCATAACAACATAGTATTAAGAGAATATTATCATATAGAGCATGAGTGTAATATCACATTGTGAAACCCAAAGGTAAAAGTGCTTCATGACCAATCAGTGGGAACATTGTCTTCTACCATTTTCTCTTTTTCTTCCTTTCCCACATATAGTTTGTAAGAATGTAGACAGTTTGACTAATCAAAGCAGGTAAATCACAGGTGTAATAATAACATTAACACTGGCTCAGTTTCATTCAGTGTCCCAGTAAGGCCTTTCAGTGAGTGAGCATGCACAGAACCAGAGCTCTGGGACTGGCTCACCTACATGTAATGCAGCCATTTCCAGCTTTGTTCAGTCTGCCTACCTGAGCCCTTACCTGTTTCCCTGTCGCCGTCTGCTTGTGACTGAATTGACGCTGACAAGAACCTTTACTCATCTGTCAGTGTGTCCTGCTTCTGTGTTTAAGTCTGTTCTGTGCCACCCTCATTACAATATCTGGTATTAGATGTGATGACATGTCCAGGAGAAAACCTTGTCTTTGTCATGAATTTAAAAATCTAACGAGTGTTTTGTGCTTTGCCACATCACAGAGGGTTTGATAGCATCCATTTCATCCATAGAAAGATGTTTCTGTAGAATTCTTGCAGATTTTATGAACTTTCTAAAGAGGAAAGATTCTTTAGCAAATGTTTTTTTTTTTACCTGTTTCAGAACAACTATGTATCTATTCAACTCGAATGAACCTTGAATAATAAATGTGTAACTATATATATGTGTCAACTTATTCAGTATACTGCAGGGGAGCTGTATTATTTTTCTCATGAAATTAAGTGTGTGTGTGTCTGAGTGTGTGTGTGTGTGTGTGTGTGTGTGTGTGTGTGTAGGTGTGTAGGTGTGTGTGTGTGTGTGTGTGTGTGTGTGTGTGTGTAGGTGTGTGTGTGTGTGTGTGTGTGTGTGTGTAGGTGTGTGTGTGTGTGTGTGTGTGTGTAGGTGTGTGTGTGTGTGTAGGTGTGTGTGTGTCTGTGTGTGTGTGTGTGTGTGTGTGTGTGTGTGTGTGTGTGTGTGTGTGTGTGTGTGTGTGTGTGTGTGTGTGTGTGTGTGTGTGTGTGTGTGTGTGTGTGTCCTCAGTGAAGTGTATCAGTCTCTGCAGTAGCTTCCAGCTGCAGCAGTCAGTTCAGTTTCTGTTCAGTCTGACTGAGGGAGGTTTTTGTACGACGCTTTTTCACTGTGTGAACGAATACTGACTGTTGATGTTATGTCGACCTATACAGTGGTAAACTGCTGCATCTTCAGTCTGGACTCCACTGATGGTCAGAGTGAAGTCAGAGTTTGATCCACTGCCTGTAAAACGACCTGGAATCCCTGATACTCGAGTGCTAGCATAGTAAATGAGCAGTTTAGGTGTTTCTCCATCTCTCTGTTGGTACCATTCCACAGAGTTAGAATTGATAACAGTCGGACTGGTCCTACATGTGATGGTGGCGGAGCCTCCCAGAGCAGAGCTCACTGCTCCAGACTGAGTCACTGTGACCTGGCCTCTGGACTCTGAGGATACAGAGACAAAAACATAAAGCAGCGTCATGGTTTTGTGGGCTTCATTTCAGAGGGACGGATGTTCATAGAGGAGAGGAGTTTGATTCTCTGGACTTTACCTGTGAAGCAGCAGCAGAGGAGAGTCCAGATGAGGACGGAGATCAAAGTCATGTTTTGATGAGGAGGATTTCTGTGTCTTCTGTTGTCATGAAGGACAGCTGTCAGTCATCCAGTGTTCAACTCTCAGGACTATAAACTCTCCCAGAGCACTGGAGCATGGTGCTGCTGATGCAAAGTGGCTCTCTATGGAAATGCTCTGACTGACTCCAACAGGGACTTGGATTCCTCTCATGATGCTGTTTATCAATGGATCAATCACTTTATCAGAGTATTGATTAGGAATGTGTCAGTGCTCATTTGTATGAGGCTTTGCTTTCAGTTTGATGGACACATTTTCTTCCAGAATATTTAGTGAATTCCCCCTAATTCACTAGCACACAGATCAACATCACTGTTGGACACATTTTAACAACATTATCAGTTATTATAATGTAAAATAAACATTACTCATGATAATTGTTTACATTTGTCAGGGTTTTTTTTGTATATCTTATTTCAATGTCTTCTGAAAGAGGAATTCGTTTTACTTGTACATGTTTCACATTTCAGACAAAAACGGTTAAATATATATTAATATTTTGTAAATTGATTTCAAACACTAAAATCAGTGATTGCATAAACTGGGTAAACTGGGAATGTGTTTGCTGAGTTTGTTTGTGTCAAAGTCAGAGAGCCGTGTCTCTCTACAGTGAGAGGTTTTTGTACGGCGGCTCAATGAGTTTGTATCACTGTGGTACACGTTCGGTGGAGGAACCAGACTGGATGTTAACTGTAAGTACATCTGACTACTTAAATAACGCAAATCCTACATTTATTCTGTTCTTTCAAAACTGTAGTTACTGTAATATTTTAGCTGATAATTGGAATTAAACAATATTATAGTGCTCACTGAATGCCTCACATTATGTCATTAATTACACTCAAATCTTGTACTGTTAAATATTTGTTTCACAGGATTTCAAACTTAAACAGTCACTGTTATTTTTAACGAACATACTATAAGAGTAGGTTTGATTTGATGAGTTTAAATATGTAACTCAGTAGTTAACAATGTTCATTTTGAATGAGCAATGCAAACACACACCTTCTAGGTCACCTAAAGAATATTTAAAACAATGTTAAACCTACATTTAGATTTTTCTAAAATTATTTTTTAACTCAGAATTTGTACTTTGCTGATAACATTTATATATCTATTAGTCGAATAAAATGCCATTTTTAACTTTTTATGTTTACTACTGAAACCTTTCTGTTGTCATGGTTCAGCAGTGATGCCTGGCTGTTGCCATGGTTACTGAGCTCAGAGAGGGAAGTGAGACACTTAAAAGCATTTTCATGCAATCTAAGAAAGATCAACAGAACTGCTGCAACCAACAGGATGGAGTTCAGTTTACCTCATATAAACTTTATTAATCTCTCTCTCTGCAGTGGGTCGAGTCGTCCCCACCCTGACGGTGCTGCCCCCCTCCAGTGAGGAGCTGCAGCAGGGGAAGGCCACGCTCATGTGTCTGGCCAACAAGGGCTTCCCCTCAGACTGGAGTCTGTCCTGGAAGGTGGACGGCAGCAGCAGCAGCAGCAGCAGCTGGGAGGAGAGCAGGAGCCCCGGGGTGCTGAAGGACGGCCACTACAGCTGGAGCAGCACCCTGAGGCTCTCTGCAGACCACTGGAGGAAGGTGGGCTCTGTGACCTGTGAGGCCACCCAGGGCTCCCAGACTCCGCTCTCAGAGACACTGAGGAGAGACCAGTGTTCCCAGTCCTGACCTGACTCACTGGGACTCTGATACTGGTTTTACTCTGATACTGCTCTCAGTATGTACTGTGCAAGACTCTCTCTCTATCTATCTATCTATCTATCTATCTATCTATCTATCTATCTATCTATCTATCTATCTATCTATCTATCTATCTATCTATCTCTCTCTCTATCTCTCTCTCTCTCTCTCTCTTGCTTGTTTTTAAGTTGATTGTATGAAAATTTAAAAATAATTAAAATGTTATCAAATCAACAGTCTCCATGAGATCATTATTCATGCATCATGTCTTACGTATCATTAGCTTTGCCTTATATCATATATGTTTAGAAACATTAGAAAGATTCATCTATGCAGCATCACAATAACAGCAACTGTATACATTTTTGTTTTACAAGATTATCTTGAATACTCTCATGACTTGGCAAAATGTTGTCCTTCTGTTGTCACTTCTATCTGCTTTATTGAACCTTGTAATATGTTTAGATAATTTCAATTCAGTATCACTCAATTATGTCATCATTCATGTCTGAATTTTACGAGGGTTCATATGCAACGAGGGCTCAAGCTGTTCCTAGAAACTACCTCAAACCTCTGCATGAATAAAGAACCTTTTCAAAGGGGATTTTAAGGATTAGATGTAAAAAGCAGCATATCGTCTGCATAAAGTTATACACAATACATATACAGATTCACTAACATGAGTTGACAACATCACAATCAATAAGCATCAGTTCATTGAATAAGTCATGTCATCCTTTTAGCTCACAGTGATGCATTACCCACCACAGTTTCATGAACAGTTGATGGGATTGTGTCATACATTTTACATCTGATTGCTCTGTCAGTACAACCTGACTTGGTCACTAGCTGGTGGAAATTTTCTTTTCACCAACGTTGTTACTGTTTGGTGCAACAGATTGAATATGAGGCAGATAAAACACTGCTGCTTTGGGTTTTTCTAATGGCTCTGTTGCTTACCACTACTATCGAATGTCATACTGTGCTCAAACAAATGACAGCTAGAGCCTAAAACCTTGGAAAATAAATATAATTACTAACTGATAACATGTCCTCTGCTTTTAATTATACTTTTTCCACTGTTGTTTGTGGTAACATTTTTCAGTTATAAACTTTTATTTCCTGTTGCAAAGAATTGATAAATCCCACCACTTTTTTTCACTAAATGGAATAAAGTACAGAATGATATGATGTGGCAAAATTGTCACAATTACAATATTCATCATCTGTTTATAATTCTTGTTGACTATTCCTTGTTTCTCTGTACTGTGTATGTATTGCTTTTACATATACAGTAAGTGTATATTGTGTTTAAATCTAAATTATGAAATGTGTGTGTGTGTGTGTGTGTGTGTGTGTGTGTGTGTGTGTGTGTGTGTGTGTGTGTGTGTGTGTGTGTGTGTGTGTGTCCTCAGTGAAGTGTATCAGTCTCTGCAGTAGCTTCCAGCTGCAGCAGTCAGTTCAGTTTCTGTTCAGTCTGACTGAGGGAGGTTTTTGTACGACGCTTTTTCACTGTGTGAACGAATACTGACTGTTGATGTTATGTCGACCTATACAGTAGTAAACTGCTGCATCTTCAGTCTGGACTCCACTGATGGTCAGAGTGAAGTCAGTGTTTGATCCACTGCCTGTAAAACGACTTGGAATCCCTGATGCTCGATTTTTTGACCAGTAAATGAGCAATTTAGGAGTTTCTCCATCTCTATGTTGATACCATTCCACAGAGTCAGAATTGATAACAGTCTGACTGGTTCTACATGTGATGGTGACGGAGCCTCCCAGAGCAGAGCTCACTGCTCCAGACTGAGTCACTGTGACCTGGCCTCTGGACTCTGAGGATACAGAGACAAAAACATAAAGCAGCGTCATGGTTTTGTGGGCTTCATTTCAGAGGGACGGATGTTCATAGAGGAGAGGAGTTTGATTCTCTGGACTTTACCTGTGAAGCAGCAGCAGAGGAGAGTCCAGATGAGGACGGAGATCAAAGTCATGTTTTTGATGAGGAGGATTTCTGTGTCTTCTGTTGTCATGAAGGACAGCTGTCAGTCATCCAGTGTTCAACTCTCAGGACTATAAACTCTCCCAGAGCACTGGAGCATGGTGCTGCTGATGCAAAGTGGCTCTCTATGGAAATGCTCTGACTGACTCCAACAGGGACTTGGATTCCTCTCATGATGCTGTTTATCAATGGATCAATCACTTTATCAGAGTATTGATTAGGAATGTGTCAGTGCTCATTTGTATGAGGCTTTGCTTTCAGTTTGATGGACACATTTTCTTCCAGAATATTTAGTGAATATATGTTATGTTATTTTGTGCCACACATATCAACATCACTGTCACTCTAAAATTTCAACAAAGTGACTTTAGTTTTATAACTAGTCAAAGTAGGATTTTAGAAACAATATTTACTGTATCTCTGGTCATTTTTATATTTTCATTAGGCTTCATGTATTGTACAGTTGACCTGAAAATCTTCTTCTATGTCTTAATTTTACTATGAGAGAGAACAGTCAAAGAATTTTGGCAGAATGTAACAGTGAAATAAGGGTGAAATGGTTTCTTCTAACTCTTTACCTCATAACTGGGAATGTGTTTGCTGAGTTTGTTGTGTCAAAGTCAGAGAGCCGTGTCTCTCTACAGTGAGAGGTTTTTGTACGGCGGCTCAATGAGTTTGTATCACTGTGGTGGACTTTTGGTGGAGGAACCAGACTGGAAGTTAACTGTAAGTACATTTGACTCCTTTAATAAAACACATTCTATATTTATTGTGTTTTATTTCATAACCTGAAACAATACTGCAATATTTAAGATGATAATTGGATTTAAATATAATTCTTGAGCTTATTGAATGCACAACATTTGTCCTCAAACAGACTAAAATCCTAAAAAGTATTCAGTCTGATAAAAATATTAAATAATGTTAAATCAATTTCAGCCCACATATTGGGCCAAATATTTCATGTTGCTTTTTCTTGATGTTTCTAAAAGATTAAAAAAGTTCACACATTGTATGTCACAAAATAATATCTTAAAACATTACAGTATATTTAACCAACATGCTGAATGAGTAATTCAGTAGTTCACAATGTTCATTTTGAATGAAACGTTAAGATACTGAACAATCAAAACCTTTTAATGTTAGGTAATTAGTTTTTTGTTATTTGGCTTTAAACTTAAAACATCAGAGGAACAAAATACCACTGTAACTTTTTATCTTTAGTACTGAAACCTGTCTGTTGTCATGGTTCAGCAGTGATGCCTGTCAGTCACCATGGTTACTGAGCTCAGAGAGGGAAGTGAAACATTTCAGAGCATTTCCATTTAAGCTGTACGCTTCTCTCTCTGCAGTGGGTCGAGTCGTCCCCACCCTGACGGTGCTGCCCCCCTCCAGTGAGGAGCTGCAGCAGGGGAAGGCCACGCTCATGTGTCTGGCCAACAAGGGCTTCCCCTCAGACTGGAGTCTGTCCTGGAAGGTGGACGGCAGCAGCAGCAGCAGCAGCAGCTGGGAGGAGAGCAGGAGCCCCGGGGTGCTGAAGGACGGCCACTACAGCTGGAGCAGCACCCTGAGGCTCTCTGCAGACCACTGGAGGAAGGTGGGCTCTGTGACCTGTGAGGCCACCCAGGGCTCCCAGACTCCGCTCTCAGAGACACTGAGGAGAGACCAGTGTTCCCAGTTCTGACCTGACTCACTGGGACTCTGATAC
>NW_026136729.1:0-73986 GCF_905237075.1 Dicentrarchus labrax
ATCAGGGCTCTGGTGCACTGGCCTGGGGGCGTGCGGTCCGTCGTGCAGACCCCGCCTCCCTGGAAATAAAATATATTTTTTAAGAAATAATTTCAGAAAGAAAATAAAATAAAAACTGGTGAAACACAGGAGGCAACACATCAACGAAATAAATTGTGTAAAATTAAATCGTGATGCAACGTGCTAATTCCAGGTGTGTTTACACTGTCAAAGGTGCAGCTCAGGAAGTATTATGCATATGAGAAATGACAATCAGAACACAAGGTAAGTTGGTTATTACAAATTAGTGGTGTGAGAGAGTCAATATGCATATGGGACAGAATGTAAAAAGGACAAATCCAGACAGAGAAAGTGGAGATTGTGACATTCATGATTTTTTATTGGTATTGTTTAAATAAAATTATAGTGAGTTGAATTATTGAATAGTGTCACTCTTAATTTTCCAAGTCTGATGTGTTGGTCCGGAGATGGTAACGGGCCGAGTTCCCTCCGCTCTCTATCCTGCATACAGGTTCAGGTGAATAATGAGGTGAGGAGATGGTAATGAAAATGAGTAGGGATGATGATGATGATGATGATGATGATACAACACGTCAAGCTCGGCCTTCCCAATGTGAATTTAAGAGGTAAGTGATACATTTGAAATTGGTAAAAGTCCATGGTGCCGTATGAGTTATGTATAAGGTTGTAATAACATGTTGAATAACTATGATGTAATGTGTTGTGAATTATCTTGTGTGTGATGTGCTGTAATTAATCTATGTGTCATGTAGGTCTGAAATTAAGTTGTCCAGCTCCCCTAGCCAGTGGGAGAAGATAGCACTGGCTGTCTCTGTAGTCCACTGTATGTTGTCAGTTTGTGTTATGAAATCCTGGTCCGGGAAAGCTGAGAAATGTGTATAGTGTTTTATTATGTGATTATTGATTATTGCCAGATTGTGCTGTTCTATTGCTGGTAGATGTGGTGAATGGTTGATAATAGGAACGATTATGGAAGCATTAGGGAAGGCCGAGCAAGCCTTGTTGACCACAGTTCTGAGCTGTTTCACAGAGGTGTTGTGGGGATCCTGAGCCCTGTTATTTAGGCCCACCGAGAGGATCAGCACTTTTGGGTTTCTGTTAATTGGTGTTTTTTCCAGAATCTTCCAGAAATGATAGAAGGAGGCTCCCGGGTAGCTGTCAGCCTGGACAAAAGGGTGGTTAAATTTGGGGATTCTGTGTATGTTTGAATCCCCCAGTATGGCAATTGGTTTATTAATTTTGAATTCCCAGTCCCGCAGCTTGCGGTTGTCTCTGGCCTGATGGTAAGTGGGGTCAGAGGCTGTGTCTGCGCATGCGCCCGCGCCCCGGTGGGGAGAGCCCCTCGGCTCGGTACGTCTCCCCGGCAGGTGTATTTTTGGAATGGGTGAGGAAAGATCAGAGTTGGAATAGTAGTCTGTCATGTTGACTTTTTGACCTAAATTACTCATCATTTCATTTTTCCTCACAGATTCTGTGTTACACCGGGGAGCCGCCTCTGCCTCAGTGGGTGCGCTCTCCCCACCCTGATGTGATCTGGGCGCGGGCGCCGGGAGATGGAAGGTGCCGTTTAATACTGACCCCAGGCCAGACTCTGCATGAACGCAGGTAGGTGTTGGGGTGCTACTGCGGGACTGGGAGCCCTGTGTGTCATTATTGTTTTTTTGAGTAATTATGTTTGTTACTCCAGGCTGACAGCAGTCCTCGGGAGCCATGGCATTCACCGTCCTCTGGGGGCAGCGCCTGTGGGGGGAAGTAGGAGGTGAGTGGTAGTCTGGGACTGGGGTGTTGTCCAGAGGCTGTGGAGAGATGTGGTTAGGCTGAGGAAAAGAGGGCTCCGTGTTAGGCAGGTGAGGAGGGAGGGAAAAAGAAAAATCCTCATCTGAATCACAATATTTCAGGGGGGAGGAAGGGTTAGAAAGAGTGGCTGTGGTGAAGAGCAGATCATGTGCAAATGTAATTGTGTCTGGATCGATTCTGTTGCCGTAGCGTCTAAGAGCCCATTGTGTGGCTACTGTAAACGCCAACTCGTTGCCAGGGGTGTTAAGGAGATGTGTGATTATGTCTTTGTAATGTGCTAATAAAATGTGCATGTTTTGCCATAACCAAGTGAGTGTGTTTTCTTTGAGTGTGTCTGTTGTGTTTTGTGATGGAGAGGATGGTTTTATGAAGCTGGCCAGTTGGAGTGTTTTGCGTAACATCCCTTTAGGAATTTCGCCCTCCTCAAAAGCCTGCTGTATGTTGTTGTGATGATGTGTGGCTTGTATAAGTTTTAAGTGATGTTTAGCTGCAAAACGGGTGGATGTGTCCAGTGCCTGTTTAATTGGTGTGTGTGTGTTCGTATGTGCGGTGTTGTTTGTGCCGTGTGTGCTGCTGTGTCTGCTTTCCGGTCCGCTCTGTGTGTGGGGAGAAAAAGAAAAAGAGAGAGAGGGAGGGGTCCTGTAAGTTGCAGCCGCGGGTCTGCCTGCTCCCCCCCGACCCCGCTCGTGTCGGGGTCCGCTGCCCTCCGCCCTGTGTGCACCCGTGTGTGTGTGTGACCCACCTGCGTCCATCTCGCTGCATGCGGTTGTTGCGGTTTCTGCGTCATGTCGTTCCGTGTTTCCGGGTTCTCTGTGGAGTAGACTGGGTGGAAAAAGTCTTATTTCTTTTTAATCCAACAGAGGAGGAAGCCGACAGTTGCGGGAGAGGAGGATGAAGCGCTCAGGTAGGCAAGGTGTTCACACCGGGTGCTATTAAAACGTAACTTTTAATGATTTAAATTTAAAAAACCAACGAGGGTCCTGGTTCCGAATAATAAAGAGACTAATTAAAAAGTTTAAGGAGCGGCAGCGGCTCCGCTGACAGAGCAGGATCCCCTGACGTTTCGTGCCTCGCCGGCACTTCTTCAGAGGGGAAATGAAAGGGGGAAAGGGTTAGGGTTAGGGTTAGGGTTAGGGTTACCTGCTGGAGGGCCTGGTGCGGTGGAACGAGAATCGAGGCAGGGCGGCAGTTGAGGGAGGACAGAGGTCGGCGCTGCGTTGCTACAGTGCCCAGCTGCAGCACAGCTTCGACCAGCTGACCCAAGAGCTTCTTGGGCTCACGCTGGTCGACACTTACACCGTGCCCAGGGAGTACACAGGTAAGTCATAAATCTGTCTGAGGTAACGGTAACGTTTAACACCTGTCTTAGGTGTCTGTCATTTAACATCTCCTGACACTCCAGGGACTGATGAGGAGGAAGCGGGGGGGGGCAGTGATGAAGGGTTCGAGGAGGAGGAGGAGGAGGAGGAGGAGGAGGAAGAGGAGCCAGAGGAGATTCGTCTCCTCGAACACCACAGCGCTCTCCTTCAGTCCTCAAACCTCACCCGCCCCCCCCGCTTGGACCTAATGGAGGTGCAGCAGGCTGAGGAGGAGGACGTTATCGGGCCAGACGGTCGAGGCAGCTACCAGCACGTCGTGGCCCTGGCCCAGGCCCTCGTGGAACTGCGCCACCGCCGCTACGTCACTCCCAGGCAAGCCAGAGAGGTCACCGCTCTCTGGCTGAAATTGAGTGACTGGGACAAGGCGGCGGTCACATTCCCCCCCCGTCACCAGGACCGGCTCGTCCAGGGCCGATTCAGGACCACCCAGCGGCACGCTCACACACCAGGGGTGGATAGTGTGAAGCGGTAAGCAGTCACAATAAATTTCCAAGCTTTGTTTGGTTCTTGTTCTGTGCTGTCAGTCACTAACTAACTCACTCTCTCTCTCTCTCTCTCTCTCTCTCTCTCTCTCTCTGTGTGTGTCAATGTAGTGCGGTCCTGGGCAAGGGGGCGGGAGCGGCGCAGTCTCCCGATGTGTCGAGGCTTGTGGAGGCTGTCCTGCTGGACCTCAGCATCCTCCACTGCAGTGAGGGGAGGACGATTGCCGGGGTCCGCATTCATCGCTGGAGTGCCGTCATGAGGGACTATCAAACAATTCGAGAGAATGTTTATAGTTGTGCAGCCCTCATGCAGGCACCCGCATCCAGCTGTATGAGGTCAATCAGCGGACCCTGACGCAATGTTAAGACCTGATCCTTTCTCTCACATCTGATCTGAAGTGGCATTTGTGTGTGTGTGTGTGTGTGTGTGTGTGTGTGTGTGTGTGTGTGTGTGTGTGTGTGTGTGTGTGTGTGTGTGTGATGTCATGATTACTAATGTGCATTTGTTACATTCTGTTTTTTAAGGCACACCAAGAGGAGCAAGGCGATGATGAGGGACACCATCGCCATTGCAGTCCCGGGGCCCAGCGCTTCCCAGACTGCAGCGGAGCCCCTGCCTGCCCCACGGACTGTGCTGCAGCAGCCTGAGCAGCCAGACCAGCCCCTCCAGCACCGCCTGCCTGCGGACGCTTCTGGTCTGGCTGCCACCATCAGAGGGCCGCTGGCCCCGGAGCTATACGACCTCATCGTCGCCAGCTCCTCAACTGCCACCACCTCCTCCTCCTCCTCCTCCTCAGCCACCCCACAAGCCTCCACCAGTGTCAGCGCGGACGCCGTCCGTCCACCAGTGCCAGCGCAGACGCCGTCCCGTCCGCCAGCGCAGAGGCAGGTGTCACCCCCTCCACAGCCACAGCTGCCACTGCTCCACCAGTGCCTAGAAACACTGCCTGGAGGCGCAAGCTCCAGGAGGAGAAAGAGCGTCGTGCCCGGGAGCTGGGAGAATATATGAAACCAGCAAAGAAGGTCTCCCACTTCAACTGCAGGCACTGTGGCCAACCAAAGACGCGGGCGTTTGGCCACAGCCGCTACAAGACGGAGACCTTCTGCTCCCGGGCCGACGGGAAAGGGAGAACTGTGGAGCAGTGGCTGGCAGAGGTGAAGGGGCGTGATGGTGCAGCCCCCCCTCCCTGAGCGAACACTTTGTGTGTGTGTGTGTGTGAGTGTGTGATGGGGCAGCTCCCCTCCCTGAGCGAACACTTTGTGTGTGTGTGTGTGTGTGAGTGTGTGTGATGGGGCAGCTCCCCCTCCCTGAGCGAACACTTTGTGTGTGTGTGTGTGAGTGTGTGTGATGGGGCAGCTCCCCCTCCCTGAGCGAACACTTTGTTTGTGTGTGTGTGTGTTTGGGAGGGAGGGATTTGTAAATATTGTGTATATAGTGTATTTAGTTAGTCAGTTGTGTTTGTTAAATTAATATTATGTATATAGTTGTCATATATAAGTTATACCTTTTTATTTGTCCCACAATGGGCAAATTCCAATATCTATATAGTTGTATATAGTTGTCTTAATTGTTTTAGTTTAAATAAACTTTTCTTTTTTTAAACCAATGCTTTCTCCTGCTTCTTTCTGCCTTTAAGAAATTAAATAAATATAGGGAAGACTAGGTATCTAGAATAGGTGCCTGATATCAGTAAATCCCCACAAGTTACAGTCACAATACATCATTCCCTCTCCTCACTTGAAACTAGGGTCAAGGGGTCAACCAGGTCAGGTTCAAAGGCTTACTTAGAGACTAGGTGAGAATTGGCCTTTTACAAGTGGACATTGTAAAACAACAGGGGGTGCCGAGGGGCCTTCACTTCTCACCTCCTGGCTTCCTGATTAAAACAACAGGGGGGCTCTTATCTCCTGCGAGAACTTGGGGGTTTGACCGGACTGAGAGAGGGCCGAACTGGTAGGTGTGTCTCCCCCAAGAGGGGTTTCAAAAAAAAGGCAAAAAACAGACAGTCAATTCATTCAAGCATTTTATTTGGACAGAATGGAAGGCAGAAAAGCAAAGCGAAAAACCAGACATGTCACTTCATTAGGTTTGTTACAAATACACTTTTTAAAACTACATATGTGTTTCTATGTACCTTGACTAACAGAGTTCTGTATTGTATTTTATATTTTAGGGGACTACGACTGCACATCCTCCTCATCCTCCTCCTCCTCAGCCTCCTCATCCTCCTCGTCATCCTCCTCCTCCTCCAGCTCCTCTCCTCGACAGCTTCAGGCAGCAGAGCCAGTGGCGGGGACCAGCAAGCCCACCCGTTGCACTGTCTACAGGCGCAAAATTAAAGCGGCAAAGGACAAAAAAGTCCTCCAAAGTAGCAGGGGAAAGCCACAGCACCAGCCTGGGGACCCCTGCTACATCTGTGACCAAGCACGCACGGTGGATGGTGGCCACGCGTACTTCAAGGGCCAATACTTTTGTGCTGTGAAAGAGGGCCCTGGAGGACGCACAGTGCAAGAGTGGACCAGGGAACAGCTTGGCCCTGGTGAGCTGCAGAAGCTCCCCAGAACAACAGCCTGGAACCTCAAATGAAGGTATGAGAAACCAGAGAAACCGGGGGGGAAAGTGAGGAAGCCCCACAAACTGAGGATCTGCCAGCTCTGTGGCCAGCCACAGCAGAAAGACTTTGGCCACAGCCAATATGGGGGAGAGCACTTCTGTGCTCTTTATGAAGGGAAGACTGTGGAGCTGTGGCTGGCTGAGAAGAGGTCAAAAAAACATTAAAATTATCCAACTGTACTGTATCATCCAAGCACCTTATATGTTTCATCTGTTCATTGCACCTTATATTTTTTATTTTTACTTTGGACTGCATTATACTGGTTATTTATACATTTTTTATATTGCATTCTATATTGCTTTTTTTGATTGTGTGTGTGTGTGTGTGTGTGTGTGTGTGTGTGTTTGTTGTTACTGTGTGTAATGCTGCTTCTACACTGCAATTTCCCTGCTTATGTTATACATTTTTAACCTTTCTAATAAACATTTAATTGATTAAATCCTTGTCTTCTCTATTTAAATATTTTTTAACTTAACTTTTTAAACCTGGAGCCATTCATGAGGCCAAAACCATTCAAATATTAATGTACATTTAACCAAACAAACCTGGAGCCATTCATGAGGCCAAAACCATTCAAATATTAATGTACATTTAACCAAACAGGTCTCGTCGCTTTAAATGCGTGCGGGGCCTTTAATTCTCCGTGTCGCCGCCGTATGATAAGTAGCCATGTGCTCGGGATGACGTAGGACAACAGCTTTTGACTGACACATGTCGAGAGAAGGGGGGGGAAAGGGGGGATCGTTCCAATTCTTTGGCGTTATAATCGGGAGAAATAGAAGGAGAGGCTCTTTGGGGCTGCTTTTTATCACACGAGCCCGGGGAAATGCGGCCGACCGGGGGCCGGGGGGCCGGCTGCGCGCGCCGCCCTCGGCGCTCCGCACGGCTCCCTTGCTTCTTCGCGCAATATGACCAGCAATGGTCTCTGTATGCCAGCCAATGAGCAGCAGCCAGTGCTGTCGAGCGTTAGTCGAACGTTGTCAGCTCTGGGCCAATGAGCAGCCAGTGCTGTCGAGCGCTAGTCGAGCGTTGTCAGCTCTGGGCCAATCAGCAGCTCGGATTGTCGAGCGTTAGTCGAGCGTTAGACGTTAACGCCCACCTCTTAACCTCACCGGCTGCCGTATGCGACGGACAGAAATCCCCGTGTGTATTTGAGAGAGCAGTGAGATCTGAGAGAGTGAGTAAAACCAAAATAAATAGAATATTAATGTACTGATATAACACAGCGACCCCACTGTACTGTTACGATGTACTGAATGGAGTTAATGTTTTATTACGTTCTGCCGGCACTCTCTGGTTAGCTTATGCTAATATTGAACGTGGACGTCAGGCGTCCTGTTTACACATTTAAACCATATTTATACTTCGAATTTCGACTCCAAACTGTAGTAACTACATCTACAGGGTCTAAGGAAGATAATCAGGTAGTCTGTTTATAGATTAAATACATTGTGAGAGATCGCCAGCCCTCAGAAAAGTAGTAACTAAAATGACCCCATTCACCTCCTTGTTTTTAGTTAGCAAAATCGCGGCTGGTCTGTTTACACATTTAAACCATATTTACACTTCAAATTTTGACTCCACATCGTTGTACCAGCATCCCAAGGGTCTTAAGAAGTGAGCCAAGTTGTCTCATCACGTTTTTAAAGCGTTTCCAGAGATCGTCAGCTCATCACAGCAGTGGCTAAATGCTCATTCATTTCCAACGCTTAGCATGCTAATAGCGATTTATATGCTAACGCATCTAAAGCACAGTTAAACTTTAAATATCAACTCCACACAATAGCAGTACAACATCCTAGGTCTCAACAAGTAAACACAGTATGGGAATACTATTTTAAACACATTTCACCGATCGGTAATGACATCGGCGGCAGTGCTAACTTACGCTAACGTTACATTGGCTCGCTGTTTCACTGCTAACTGATTACTGTATAATATATAAGCTGCCTTTTCGCTGTAGCACATAATCTGTTTAAAGATTAAATACATTTTGAGAGATCGCCATTATGTAATGTAATGTAACGTAGCTGTAGCTAGGATGCTACAGTATAATTACAACATGTGACGATCTCTGAAAACAAAATTAAAGTATGAAAAGACTATACAGTTAATGTCCTTAGAGCCTTAAGGTTATAATATCACCAGGTGAAATCAAAAGATAAAGTTTAAGTGTATGTTTTATACATTAACAATAAGCCTGTTTGTTTAATGGCTGCCAATGCATAGGGGGCTAACCCTGGGCTCATTATTTACCTGTTGTGTCACGTGATGTTAGTTTGTTAACGGTAATGTTTCAATAGTGAATGTGAAGTACCAGTATATCATTAATCTTATGTGTGATATTCCTGGTAATATAGCAGTTAATATGTAGTTTAACCTGTAATGCTCCTTTAATGCTGTGCTGTGTCATTTCTTGTCATTGTAGAAATGGTTTTTGCAAAACTGCAATTCACAGCCTCGCAGCAGCTTCTCCTGCGGGCCTCTGGTGAGGCGGTGGCCTACATCGCCGCCAAGGGGCCACGCGGGGCCGCCGCTGCTGCGAGGGCCAAGAAGCCGGAGGAGGTGGAGAAGGAGGCACAAGCCCACGTCGTCTCCACGGGCGGTGACCCTGGGAACCACATGCTGGTGCTGAGCTGCCACAGCATCCAGTTTGGGAAGTACCAGGGTCAAACGTTCCGTTGGCTCCTGGAGAACGACGTGGGCTACACGGTACAGTTGGTCGCCAGCCACCAGCGGGAGCGGGAGAAGAGTGCCTCCGACAGCCCCCCTTATGGCCAACAAGGACGCTCTCGCCCAGTACTCGTGCACCCACCCGGAGTTCGCTGAACACATAAGATTCCACCGGGCGCACGAGGAGGCCCGGGCTCGTGCCAGTCAGCCCGGGTGTGAGGGCGAGGCCCTTGTTGGCTTTGGGAAGTTTAAAGAGGACACCCTGAAGGACCTGTACGAGTCCTCTGATAAGGACCGCCAAGGGTGAGTGATTGGTGCTACACACAATGGATTGTGAATTGCTGTATGTCATTATTGTTCACTAATGTGATGCCGTCCATGTTGTAGATTTGTCAAGTGGCTTCGAGGGAAGACACTGCACCCTGGGACTGCAATGGACGCCGCCAGGAAGTACATCCTGGGCCGAGACGCGGAGCGGTCGGCAGAGGCGGCAGCTGCGGCTGCTACCCCCCCTCCACCCACCAGCAGCCGCAGCATCAGCAGCAGCGCCCCCACCACCACCAGCAGTGGCCCCAGCAAGGCCGCTGCTTCCACCGCGCTGTAGCCACACAAGCCGATCGCCTCCAAGATCGCCGCCGGCGTCCCATGGGCCCAGGTGAGCTGCAGGCCAAGGTCAGGAAGCTGATGACCACACCTGCACAGCCTGCAGTTCGAGGTAGATCTCTTTCTTTCTCTTTAACACAACAGAGTACAGTTCACTGTACATGATTTACTAACCATTGCCCAACCCCCCCCATAGCGGTGTCTACATCCTTCAGAGACCAGCGCCCCTCGGTTCCGCCGCCGCCCCACGCCACAGAGGTGACGGACGAGGAACTGGTCCAGATGGCCACTGACATAGAAACAGGTAACTGGCACCAAACTGGACGTGTCACATTTGCCATCAATATATATTCTTCTGTCAGTGTGTTTGTATTAACTGTAATTGTTTCATTTACTGGTCGCTACAGCTGATGCTTGAAGGACAAAGGTAGGTTTGGCAGGTAATATAGCCATCTTCGTAGGTGGTAGTGCCATCCTCACTCATGTGGCGGTAATGTAGATTTGATTAAACGCCTTCACATGTCTACTTCCCTTGGCTCTGCTGCATCTTGTAGCACTAAACCTTCTGCCCTAATCACTGGCATACTGCATGTCATCAACACTCAGACTCACTTAGTCTTGTCCCATGACTATCATTGTGCTGAATCTATTTTGTTGTGTGTGACTGTGTCTGAAGCTGACGTACAGGTCCTTCAGACTCTCCCGCTCCCGCTGGTGGTGACGCCTCCATCTCCACCTCCTCCGGCACCGTCGGAGGAGGTGGAGATGGAAGAGGAAGGAGAGGAATGTGGAGCAGCCCGCAGCTCCCACTCCTGCTTCGGCTGAGGTACAAACACACACACACACACACACACACACACACACCCACCTGTACTCATGGACGCACAACTCAGTGGAGTCGACTGTCAAACTGCATGTAGCACCGACTCAGCCTCCTTACAGTGTGTTTGTTTGTTTGTGTTGTTTTTTTCCTCACAGGCCCGGTTGCCTGAGAGCTGGCGGACAGCTCTCACCGTGGAAGAGCAGGAGTGGATCGGCCGGGAGCTGTTCCAGCCAGACAGCAAGGGGAGGACTAAACTCACCACGGACCTCAAGCTGTGGTGGGATCCCCCTCAGCCCCGGCCGAGTTATACTCAGCCACCCGCCTCACCAGCTGCCTTCTTCGCATGTCGGCTGTTCCTCTGGACGCCCCCTGCGTCTGAGGTAGGCACGCCACCTCTGCATCTCACATCACCACACTGCGCTCTTTTCCTCCCATTCATCTGACTGATTGTTTTCTGTCTCTGCTTGTGTGTCTGCAGGACTACAGAGGACCAGATGACCAGCCGGGGTACCTGGCCGTGGTCCAGTTGGCCACGGCCTTGGTGGGGTTGCGTTTCGAACCGGCCTTGTCCGAGGGGAGGGTAGATGAGCTAATCAGGCTCTACGAGGCCCTGTCAAAATTCGACAGGGACCGAGTAGTTTACCCTCCCCGCTACAGGGACAGGCCAGCTCGGGGGCGCTTCAAGGCAGCGAAGCCTAGCCGCACCAGTATACCTGGTGTGGAGAACATGAGACGGTAAGGCTACACTTCCATCACACGTTTCCCTGACGTACACACGAGCTATTGTAATGTTCACAGCATGCTCATATCCATCATTGTTTTTGTCCGTTGTCCGCAGCTGCCTGGTCGGACAGACCTCTGGACCTGCCAGCAGTCCCAGTGCAAGCCGGCTGGTAGAGGCAGTGTGCATCCAGCTCTGCCGCGTGTGCCCCTCAGGCACCCGTGTGAGCGGTGCCCGGCGGTCGCGGTGGGACAGCATAACTGCTTCGGTACCAGCACATCCGGGACCTTGTGCTGGGCCACCAGAGGCTGATGGCTCGGGCGCCCATCCAGCTCTATGAGCTGAATAGCAGGACCCTCTCGCTGTGGTATGTTTGATGCTTTGGACAGTGTTATATGTTATGGTAATGACATGCTTGAATTACATGCTCTCAAAATTGTACATGTAACTAAAATACTATGTTGAAATCCGTTCTCAGGTTCACCAGGACGCAGCGGGAGAAGGAGATGGCTGTGCTAGCTCCAGGCGTTGCAGCAGAGGGACGACCACCAGCGGTAGCGGGCTCGGCGGCGGCAGCGGTGGCGCCAGCGACAGCAACAGCGGCAGCGCCGGGCCAAGGAGCACCGGCGGTGGATCGTCCTCCGGCAGCAGCAGCAACGGTGGTGCCTGCAGGCCAGGCGACGACAGCAGCGGCAAGGGCGGCGGTAACTCTGGCAGCAGCACCGGCTGTGGCAGCACCGGTGTCTGTGTGCAGACGGCTACTGGCGCCTTTACCGCCTGCCCCCTCAGCTGCTGTCCTGGCCGTACCACCAACAGCTGCTGCAGCAGCTGCAACGGGACCTTTTGCAGCTACACAGCCTCTCCTCCTGGACCTCTCACTGCCCCAGCAGAGTGTGAGGGTGCTCCCCATCCCCCCCCCCCCATCCCAACGCTCCCTCGGACAACGCCAGCCCCACACGTCCTCCCTTTGCCGCTGGCCGCCGCACGTCACGCCGGCCCTCAGCTGCCTGCACTGCAGCTGCTGCCAGGACAGCAAGGACAACAAGCAGTGCAGGCAGCACCTCCTGCTCCTCCTCCTCAGCCTCTCTCTACGTACAAAACTGAATGGCTGAGGAGGAAGAAGGCCGAGCAGAGGGCAGCGGCACCGCCAGGAACAGGTGTCTCTGCCCGGGCCGGCGTGCCACAAGTACAGAAGTGCAGGAAGTGCGGCCAGCCAAAGCGGAGGGAGACCGGACACACCCGTTACGGCAGTGGACATTTTTGCTCTGCTGCGGCGGGTAAGAGTGTGGAGGACTGGCTGAGGGAGATGAAGGAGAGGGACCAGGGTCGAGACCCGGACTGATTTCGCACTCTTGCTGGGGCAGGTGTATATAGTTGTTTGCAGTGTTGTGTGTGTGTTTTTTTTTAAAAAGACATTGACTTTCCCCTCCACAAGGACCGGGACTTTGCCGCAGTGTGGAGGCTTTCTACCAACACTGGTCCACCCACCCTGCCACAACTCTTCTACAGCACAGTGACACTCTGCTTGGAAAAAAAATGTGTGTCCCATTCACACCTGTATAACACGCTGTCATGCCTCTGTGCTGTTCTGATTCTATGCACTGACAAGTTTTTTTATTTTTTATATTTTGGACATGTGGGTATGTTCATTAATGTGATCACTGTTACATCAGTTACATCCAGTAGCTGCGACGCAAGATATCGGACTGCCATTTGTGCTGGTTCATCTGCTGTTGCCACTGGCTCTGTTGCTGCCAAAAAAATAAAAAGCCTTGTATGTACAGGTACTTCACACTGTAATGCCCCTGTGTTATGTATCCATGCATATCTGTGCTGAGCTCTTATACTATGTGTCTGCCTGCTGTGATTGCCTTGTGCCACTGCTCTGTTCTGCATCACCATTTATTATTATTATTATTATTATTATTATTATTATTATTGGATTGTAGTTTAAATAATCTATTTTGCTCTGTACTTCTGCTGTGTTTGATGTTGTTGTTGTGAAGATGCAGAACACAACAACAATATATTTAATTGATATTTATTTCACTGAAGAAAAAGGGGAAACAAATCATACACAGCATGTAACTTTAATTTATACATAAATAATTTATTTACCCTTTTTTACTGAGAATTGTATTTTATTTGTAAAGCCCTTTCCACACTGATATGCTGCACTGTCCTGTATCCTGGACATCTGACTTCATATTTCAAATAAATTGTCATCATTTTATACTGGTATCATTGTTCTCTTGTCCTATATCAAATTTAAAGCAATAAACACTGATGATACATATTCTCAATAAACACTGATGATACATATTCTCAATAAAATGAAGACACAGGAGATAAACCGTACTGTAAATGAAAAATCCATTTATTATTGCATTGCCTGGCCTTGGAAATATGCAAATTCATTATCATTTATAGACTCTATACAACGGTTCCAAGCATGTTTTAATCATTTTTTTATATTTAGAGAAGACATTTCGACGCTATGCACGCGTTTCGCAGTTTGCCTCCGTCGGGATTCGAACCGGCGAGCGGGAGTGCCGTTCCGCACGTCGACCGCGCGTCTTTTGCGCTCTAGTGCGCATGCGCGGGTGCCGACCAAAACAGAGAAGAACGCTGGGGGAGCGCCTCTGCTCTGGGACAGCCTTCGTCTCTGTACCTGTGTTCCACATAAATGTCCCCACCTACCGATTTCAGAGGCTATCATTGGCTCATGCTCAAATGGAACAGGCCAATGGGTGAAGGCCAGGTCAACCCCATTGGTCTGTTCCATTTGGGTGCTGTGCTGTGATTCGACAGCTCGCCGCATGTCCCGCCCACCCCCAAAGCCACAGCCACGGTCAGTGTCATTCATTCATTCGGACTGAGCGGCGTTTGAGTGAGCGGACGGACGGACATTCACACAATATTATAAGGTTAGACAAACTTTATTGTTTGTAAAATTATGTGCTACATTGAAAAGGCAGCTTATATATTATACAGTAATCAGTTAGCAGTGAAACAGCGAGCCAATGTAACGTTAGCGTAAGTTAGGACTGCCGCCGATGTCATTACCGATCGGTGAAATGTGTTTAAAATAATATTCCCATACTGGGTTTACTTGTTGAGACCTAGGATATTGTACTGCTATTGTGTGGAGTTGATATTTAAAGTTTAACTGTGCTTTAGATGCGTTAGCATATAAATCGCTATTAGCATGCTAAGCGTTGGGAATGAATGAGCATTTAGCCACTGCTGTGATGAGCTGACGATCTCTGGAAACGCTTTAAAAACGTGATGAGACAACTTGGCTCACTTCTTAAGACCCTTGGTATGCTGGTACAACGAGGTGGAGTCAAAATTTGAAGTGTAAATATGGTTTAAATGTGTAAACAGACCAGCCGTGATTTTGCTAGCTAAAAACAAGGAGGTGAATGAGGTCATTTTAGTTACTACTTTTCTGAGGGCTGGCGATCTCTCACAATGTATTTAATCTTTAAACAGACTACCTGATTATCTTCCTTAGACCCTGTAGATGTAGTTACTACAGTTTGAAGTCAAAATTCAAAGTGTAAATATGGTTTAAATGTGTAAACAGGACGCCTGATGTTGAATGTATGTTAATGAATGGGCACAGTATCATTGAGTACAGTAATAGACTGTCAGTAGGATGTAAACAGTGCATGTGTAGCAGATTACTGACTTAAATCTTATTTCTTGTCTTTCTAGAAAATGCAGCCTATTTTCCGCTTTGAGGCAAACCTTGACCTGACCCTGCGGGCCTCTCAGGAGGCGCTGGCCTTGAGCCGCCGCCAGAGGGGGGCCTCTGCCTCTGCCACTGCCCTGGTGGTGGTTAAGACCCCTGAGCTGGTGCGCTCTGAGGCAAGAGACAGGGTGGTGCAGAAGGGAGGTAACCCCACCGATCACCATCAGGTGCTGGCCGAGAGCGAGCTGCAGCTCGGCCAGTACCGTGGTCAGACGTTCCGGTGGCTGCTGGAGAATGACGTGGGATACGCAGTCACCATCTGTGTGTCCCACGAGGGAGAGAGAGACAAAGGGGGCACTAGTCAGCAGAATGCCCTCATGGTGCACAAAGACGCCCTCGTCTCCTACGCCAGGCTGTTCCCGCCGATGGTGGCAGCCATCGACAGGCGTAGGATGCTCGAGGGCAGTCCCCAGACCATGAGGGGCGTGGACGACACGCTGGTGGGGTTCGGTGTTCATAGTGACCTGACCTACAAGACCCTGTACGAGTCGACGGACCGTGAGCGGGCAAGGTAAGTTGTTGTTTGTTTGTGTGTGTGTGTGTGTGTGTGTGTGTGTGTGTGTGTGTGTGTGTGTGTGTGTGTGTCTGTGTGTGTATCTGTGTGTCTGTGTCTGTGTGTGTCTGTGTGTGTATCTGTGTCTGTGTGTGTATGTCTGTGTGTGTGCGTGACTTTTTTACCCATTGCATTTCTGTTCTCTTTTTTAGCTATGTACAGTTTGTGAGGCAGGCGGCACCCACAGCCAAAGCGTCCAGGTTGGTGGACTTAAAAAAATATGTGCAGGCCCGGGATGCAGAGAAGGCAGCCCTGGCAGCACAACCACCACAACCACCCCTGGACGCTGTTGGTCCCCAGGATGGACCCTCGGATGCTGACCTGCTCGCTGCCGCCATGGAGGTCGACCCGTGCAGGGATGCCCCATCAGCCGTGCCCCCCCTTCTCTCTCTCCCAGCCACCGGAACGTCCCCTTCAGGACAACACCTGTGGGGAGAGGTCAGGCCCCGGCGCACAGGTATGCTCAGTGATGACATATTGTGTTGTAGTGTGTGTGTGTCTGTGTTCAGTACACTAACGGTCTGACACTGCTGTGTGTTTCAGCTGCTACCACGTGGCTGGAGGCTGACGCTCCCCGAAGAGCAGCACGACTGGGTGGGCCGGGCACTGTTCAGGAGGGCACCCAACGGGCAGGGTGTCCTCACATCTGAACTCCGCCTGTGGTGGCACCCACCAAGGTGCCCGGCCCCTCTACACCCAGCCACCCGCCACAGCCCACCCCTTTTTCCAGAGTCCCTTTTTCCTGTGGGTGCCCTACAGGATGTGGGCGTACCACCTCCGCTGCCCCATCGTCGCCTGTGGGGGCAAGCTTGCGGGAGCTGGCCTCTACAAGACGGTGAGGAGGGTCTTGGACAGGAGCTGCTGGTACTTCATGGGCACGGAGTACCTGGAATGCAGCTCCTGTCACAAGAAGATGCCGGGATGGTCGCAGGACATCTTGGGACAGCTGGACATGGCCCATCGTGAGCAGTTTCCAGCAGTTCTCACGTACAAGTAAGTAATGTAAACAGTAACAGCAACAGTAATGTATTTCTGTGGTTTTCTCCAGTAACCTCTGATCACCTCTTTCCCCTCCCAGGTTGTCCTGCGACAGAGCTGTGATCGGGCTCATGAAGGAGCGCACTTTGGGCAACAGTGCGTCTCGCCTCCGTGCCTCTCTGGTGGAGCAGCACACCAGAGAGTGGATGGCGCGGTCGATGCTGTACCTTTCCGTGCTCCGCAAGCTTCGGGTACCGGGCGCTGCGCCGCTGGCGGCGTCGTCGCTCCCAACCATGCACCCGGTGCCCACAGTGCTCTGGCTCATCAACGTCTACGTCAGGGACGCCTTGACGAGGCTCGACGAGACGAGAGCCAGAGTCACTTCCATCTTTGGTGATCTTTTGAAGATGGACTCCACCAAGAAGGTAGGTTTTGTTATCCACCACAGCGTGCCGTGTACCCAGTGTAATGTTTGTTTTGTCATGTGTCTGAATGTTGTTGTGTTGCTGTGTCACACAGATCACCAAAAAGCTTGCGGGCGGTGCTGCCGGGACGGCCGCCTGGGTCACCAACGTCGGCAATGAGTACGGGCAGGTGCTCATGTCCGTCCTCACCGCAGCTGAGGGGGGGCGGACTTGTCGACATGGCATGGTACCGCGAAGCCGGGAAGGCCCCTCCAAGGGTCCTGTACGTGGACCGGGACTGCTGTGCCACCGTGGGACAGTGTCAAACGTCCAAGCTGTTCCACGAGTGGCACGAGCTGGTCGTCAGGCTCGACGTGTGGCACCTCATGCGGCGTTTCGCCAGAGGGGTGACCACCGACAGCCACCAGCTCTACGGCCTCTTCATGGCGAGGCTCTCCTTCGCCATTTTTGAGTGGGACGCCGAAGACGTGTCCCGCCTGAGAGGAGCCAAGCAGTCCGAGGAGGGGAGGGACGCCCAGGAGGTCAAGCTGTCCGCCAAGGAGCTCGCCCGTCACTGCCGGCGCCGCACCAGGGGTGCAGTGGAGACGGAGCGGCTGGTCCAAGAGGTGCTGGACACCTTCTGGCACGTGACGGACAGCATGGGCGTCCCTTTGATCGACCGCGCCCGAATGGAGGAGATCTGGAGCACGCAGCGCCGACACCTCGACTGCATCCAGGACCCTGCGGGAGTGGACCTCTACACCAAGACGGGAGAGCTCACCAAAGGCGGGGTGAGGCTCCCCGTCTACCGGTGCGGCCGAGGCTCCACTTCCCTGGAATCGTTCCACCTGCACCTGTGCCGCTTCATCCCAGGTAAGTACATGTGTGGTTTACAACACAGACTCAATTATGTATTTGTGTGTTTATTTGTTCTCACACTAACTGTGTTGCTTTGTTTCTGCTTAGGACAATCTGCAAGTGATGTACACTTCCAGGTGTACCTGCTGGAGGGCCTGGTGCGGTGGAACGAGAATCGAGGGAGGACAGAGGTCGGCGCTGCGTTGCTACAGTGCCCAGCTGCAGCACAGCTTCGACCAGCTGACCCAAGAGCTTCTTGGGCTCACGCTGGTCGACACGTACACCATGCCCAGGGAGTACACAGGTAAGTCATAAATCTGTCTGAGGTAACGGTAACGTTTAACACCTGTCTTAGGTGTCTGTCATTTAACATCTGTGTCTCTGTGTGCCCACAGGGGAACTCATTGGGGTGGAGTACCTGTTCTCCCAGACGGGCGCTGTGCTGCAGAAGGACCTGGATGATCCTGACGCTCCAGGAGGGACTGATGAGGACGAAGCCGGGGGGGGGGTGGGGGGCAGTGATGAAGAGTTCGAGGAGGAGGAACCAGAGGAGATTCGTCTCCTCGAACACCACAGCGCTCTCCTTCAGTCCTCAAACCTCACCCGCGTGGACCAAATGGAGGTGCAGCAGGCGGGGAGGAGGAGGAGGAGGAGGAGGAGGAGGAGGAGGAGGATGTTATCGGGCCAGGTGGAGGCAGCTACCAGCACGTCGTGGCCCTGGCCCAGGCCCTCGTGGAACTGCGCCACCGCCGCTACGTCACTCCCAGGCAAGCCAGAGAGATCACCGCTCTCTGGCTGAAGTTGAGTGATTGGGACAAGGCAGCGGTCAAATTCCCCCCCCCGTCACCAGGGCCGGCTTGTCCAAGGCCGATTCCGGACCACCCAGCGGCACGCTCACATGCCAGGGGTGTGGATAGTGTGAAGCGGTAAGCAGTCACAATAAATTTCCAAGCTTTTTTTGGTTCTTGTCCTGTCCTGTCAGTCACTAATTAACTCACTGACTCACTCTCTCTCTCTCTCTCTCTCTCTCTCTCTCTCTCTGTCTATGTAGTGCGGTCCTGGGCAAGGGGGCGGGAGCGGCGCAGTCTCCCGATGTGTCGAGGCTTGTGGAGGCTGTCCTGCTGGACCTCAGCATCCTCCACTGCAGCGAGGGCAGGAAGATTGCCGGGGTCTGGATTCCTCGCTGGGGTGCCGTCATGAGGGACTATCTAACAATTCGCGAGAATGTTTATAGTTGTGCAGCCCTCATGACGAGCACCCGCATCCAGCTATATGATGTCAATCGGCGGACCCTGACGCAATGGTAAGACCTGATCCTTTCTCTCACATCTGATTTGAAGTGGCACTGTGTGAGTGTGTGTGTGTGATGTCATGATTACTAATGTGCATTTGTTACATTCTGTTTTTTAAGGCACAACCAGAGGAGCAAGGCCATGATGAGGGACACCATCGCCATTGCAGTCCTGGGGCCCAGCACTCCCCAGACTGCAGCGGAGCCCCTGCCTGCCCCACCGACTGTGCTGCAGCAGCCTGAGCAGCCAGACCAGCCCCTCCAGCACCGCCTGCCCACGGACGCTTCTGGTCCTGGACCTCATCGTCGCCAGCTCCTCCACTGCCTCCTCCTCCTCCTCATCAGCCACCCCACAAGCCTCCAGCGCGGACGCCGTCCTGTCCACCAGCGTCAGCGCGGAGGCCGGTGACATCCCCTCCACAGCCACAGCTGCCACTGCTCCACCAGTGCCAAGGAACACCGCCTGGAGGCGCAAGCTCCAGGAGGAGAAAGAGCGTTGTGCCGGGAGCTGGGAGAACACTTAAAACCAGCAAAGAAGGTCTCCCACTTTAACTGCAGGCGCAGTGGCCAACCGAAGACGCGGGCGTTTGGCCACAGCCGCTACAAGAAGGAGACCTTCTGCTCCCGGGCCGAGGGGAAAGGGAGAACTGTGGAGCAGTGGCTGGCAGAGGTGAAGGGGCGTGATGGAGCAGCCCCCCTGCCTGAGCGAACACTTCACTTTGTGTGTGTGTGTGTGTGAGTGAGTGATGGGGCGGCTCCCCTCTCTGAACGAACGCTTTTTGTGTGTGTGTGTGTGTGTGTGTGTGTGTGTGTGTGTGTGTGTTTGGGAGGGAGGGATTTGTAAATATTGTGTATATAGTGTATTTAGTTTGTCAATTATGTTTGCTAAATAAATATTGTGTATATAGTTGTCTTATATAAGATATTCCTTTATTTGTCCCACAATGGGGAAATTCCAATATATATCTATATAGTTGTATATTGCTGTCTTAATTGTTTTTGTTTTAAATAAACTTTTCTTTTTTAAACCAATGCTTTCTCCTGCTTCTTTCGGTCTTTAAGAAATTAAATAAATATAGGGAAGACTAGGTATCTAGACTAGGTGCCTGATATCACTAAATTCCCACAGGTAACAGTCACACAATACATCATTCCCTCTCCTCACTTAAAACTAGGGTCAAGGGGTCAACCCAGGGTCAGGTTCAAAGGTTTACCTAGAGACTAGGTGAGAATGGGCCTCAAATGGACACTGTAAAACAACGGGGGGTGCTGAGGGTTTAGTTGGACAGAATGGAAGGCAGAAAAGCAACGCGGAAAACCAAACACGTCACTTCATTAGGTTTGTTAGAAATATACTTTGTTAAACTGCATCTGTGTTTCTATGTACCTTGACTAACAGAGTTCTGTATTGTATTTGTATTTAAGTGGACTACGACTGCACATCCTCCTCCTCCTCCTCCTCCTCCAGCTCCTCTCCTTGACGGCTTCAGGCAGCAGAGCCAGTGGCGGGGACCAGCAAGCCCACCCGTTGCACTGTGTACAGGCGCAAAATTAAAGCAGCAAAAGACAAAAAAGTCCTCCAAAGTACCAGGGGAAAGCCACAGCACAAACCTGGTGACCCCTGCAACATCCGTGGCCAAGCATGCACGGTGGATGGTGGCCACACTTACCTCAAGGGCCAATACTTTTGTGCTGTGGAAGAGGGCCCTGGAGGACGCACAGTGCAAGAGTAGATCAGGGAACAGCTTGGCCCTGGTGAGCTACAGAAGCTCCCCAGAACAACAGCCTGGAACCTCAAACAGAGGCATGAGAAACCAGAGAAACCAGGTGGGAAAGTGAGGAAGCCCCACAAACTGCGGATCTGCCAACTCTGTGGCCAGCCACAGCAGAAAGACTTTGGCCACAGCCAATATGGGGGAGAGCACTTCTGTGCTTTCTATGAAGGGAAGACTGTGGAGCTGTGGCTGGCTGAGAAGAGTTTAAAAAGACATTAAAAGTTTTTTTTTTTAAATATTTACTGTACTATTATCCAAGCACCTTATATGTTTCATCTGTTCACTGCACCTTATATTTTTTATTTTTAGTTTGCACTGCAATTATACTGGTTATTTATCCATTTTTTATATTGCATTCTATGTTGATTTTTTTGATATGTCTGTGTGTTGTTACTGTGTGTAATGCTGCTGCTACATTGCACTTTCCCAGCTTATCTATTATACATTTTGACCATTCCTAATAAATATTGAATTGATTAAAACCTTGTCATGTCTATTTAAATACTTTTTAACTTGACTTTTTAAACCTGGAGCCATTCAGGAGGCCAAAACGATACAAATATTAATGCACATTTAACAAAACAGGTCTCCTTGCTTTAAATGCGTGCAGGTGCCTTTAATTCGCCATATGATAAGTAACCATGTGCTCGGGATGACGTCGAACAACAGCTGAGAAAAGAAGCTTTTTCATTTAAGCTGCCATTGTCTTCCAGAAGCACCTATCTGCCAGTTTCCACCTCAGGAAGCTTCACAGCGGTGACTAGTACATTATAGAGTGGTTTGGTGTGGCTCTCTCACTTAGTTTGGCTGTAATGCACAAAACTATTAAAAGTGACTTTTTTGCGTTCCCCATGTAATTCTGGCTTTTTCCTGTTTCACATGCAATTCTGTGGGACTTTGGTGTTTTTCCACCTAAGTGTGCTGAATGAGCTTCTCAGGCTGAGAAAACAAGCTTTTTCACACAAGCTGCCATTCTCTTCTGGAAGCACCTATCTGCCAGTTTCCACCTTAGGAAGCTTCACAGCGGTGACTTGTACATTATAGAGTGGTTTTCTGTGTTCCAAATGCAGTTACGCTTTTTCGACAAAAGAGGGCACACTTGACCACAGAATAATTCATTCTGGACTTGCAAAGCTTCACAGTGGCATAATTAAAGTGATGCATAAGTGGTTTGGTGTGGCTCTCTCACTTAGTTCAGCTGTAATGGACAAAACTATTAAAAGTGACTTTTTTGCGTTTCCCATGTAATTCTTGCTTTTTCCTGTTTCACATGCAATTCTGTGGGACTTTGGTGTTTTTCCACATGAGTGTGCATTCTCAGGCTGAGAAAACAAGCTTTTTCACACAAGCTGCCATTCTCTTCCAGAAGCACCTATCTGCCAGTTTCCACCTCAGGAAGCTTCACAGCGGTGACTTGTACATTATAGAGTGGTTTGGTGTGGCTCTCTCACTTAGTTTGGCTCTAATGGACAAAACTATTAAAAGTGACTTTTTTGCGTTTCCCATGTAATTCTGGCTTTTTCCTGTTTCAAGTGCAATTCTGTGGGACTTTGGTGTTTTTCCACCTAAGTGTGCCAGGCTGAGAAACCAAGCTTTTTCACACAAGCTGCCATTCTCTTCCAGAAGCACCTATCTGCCAGTTTCCACCTCAGGAAGCTTCACAGCGGTGAATTGTACATTATAGAGTGGTTTTCTGTCTTCCAAATGCAGTTACGCTTTTTCGACAAAAGAGGGCACACTTGACCACAGAATAATTCATTCTGGACTTGCAAAGCTTCACAGTGGCATAATTAAAGTGATGCATAAGTGGTTTGGTGTGGCTCTCTCACTTAGTTTGGCTGTAATGAACAAAAATATTAAAATTGACTTTTTTGCTTTTCCCATGTAATTCTGGCTTTTTCCTTTTTCACATGCAATTCTGTGGGACTTTGGTGTTTTTCCAACTAAGTGTGCTGAATGAGCTTCTCAGGCTGAGAAAACAAGCTTTTTCACACAAGCTGCCATTCTCTTCCAGAAGCACCTATCTGCCAGTTTCCACCTCAGGAAGCTTCACAGCGGTGAATTGTACATTATAGAGTGGTTTTCTGTCTTCCAAATGCAGTTACGCTTTTTCGACAAAAGAGGGCACACTTGACCACAGAATAATTCATTCTGGACTTGCAAAGCTTCACAGTGGCATAATTAAAGTGATGCATAAGTGGTTTGGTGTGGCTCTCTCACTTAGTTTGGCTGTAATGAACAAAAATATTAAAATTGACTTTTTTGCTTTTCCCATGTAATTCTGGCTTTTTCCTTTTTCACATGCAATTCTGTGGGACTTTGGTGTTTTTCCAACTAAGTGTGCTGAATGAGCTTCTCAGGCTGAGAAAACAAGCTTTTTCACACAAGCTGCCATTCTCTTCTGGAAGCACCTATCTGCCAGTTTCGACCTCAGGAAGCTTCACAGCGGCGACTTGTACATTATAGAGTGGTTTGGTGTGGCTCTCTCACTTAGTTTGGCTGTAATGGACAAAACTATTAAAAGTGACTTTTTTGCGTTTCCCATGTAATTCTGGCTTTTTCCTGTTTCACATGCAATCGAGCCCCGGACTGATTTCGCACTCTTGCTGGGGCAGGTGTATATAGTTGTTTGCAGTGTTGTGTGTGTGTGTTTTTTTTTTAAAAGACATTGACTTTCCCCTCCACAAGGACCGGGACTTTGCCGCAGTGTGGAGGCTTTCTACCAACACCGGTCCACCCACCCTGCCACAACTCTTCTACAGCACAGTGACACTCTGCTTGGAAAAAAAATGTGTGTCCCATTCACACCTGTATAACACGCTGTCATGCCTCTGTGCTGTTCTGATTCTATGCACTGACAAGTCTTATAGGCCTGCTGTGTGTCTGCTGCCTGTCATATGGTTTAAGGGGGGGAAATCATTGTGTGTCCCATTCACACCTGTATAACACGCTGTCATGCCTCTGTGCTGTTCTGATTCTATGCACTGACAAGTTTTTTTAATTTTTTATATTTTGGACATGTGGGTATGTTCATTAATGTGATCACTGTTACATCAGTTACATCCAGTAGCTGCGACGCAAGATATCGGACTGCCATTTGTGCTGGTTCATCTGCTGTTGCCACTGGCTCTGTTGCTGCCAAAAAAATAAAAAGCCTTGTATGTACAGGTACTTCACACTGTAATGCCCCTGTGTTATGTATCCATGCATATCTGTGCTGAGCTCTTATACTATGTGTCTGCCTGCTGTGATTGCCTTGTGCCACTGCTCTGTTCTGCATCACCATTATTATTATTATTATTATTATTATTATTATTATTATTGGATTGTAGTTTAAATAATCTATTTTGCTCTGTACTTCTGCTGTGTTTGATGTTGTTGTTGTGAAGATGCAGAACACAACAACAATATATTTAATTGATATTTATTTCACTGAAGAAAAAGGGGAAACAAATCATACACAGCATGTAACTTTAATTTATACATAAATAATTTATTTACCCTTTTTTACTGAGAATTGTATTTTATTTGTAAAGCCCTTTCCACACTGATATGCTGCACTGTCCTGTATCCTGGACATCTGACTTCATATTTCAAATAAATTGTCATCATTTTATACTGGTATCATTGTTCTCTTGTCCTATATCAAATTTAAAGCAATAAACACTGATGATACATATTCTCAATAAACACTGATGATACATATTCTCAATAAAATGAAGACACAGGAGATAAACCGTACTGTAAATGAAAAATCCATTTATTATTGCATTGCCTGGCCTTGGAAATATGCAAATTCATTATCATTTATAGACTCTATACAACGGTTCCAAGCATGTTTTAATCATTTTTTTATATTTAGAGAAGACATTTCGACGCTATGCACGCGTTTCGCAGTTTGCCTCCGTCGGGATTCGAACCGGCGAGCGGGAGTGCCGTTCCGCACGTCGACCGCGCGTCTTTTGCGCTCTAGTGCGCATGCGCCACCAGGGGTGCAGTGGAGACGGAGCGGCTGGTCCAAGAGGTGCTGGACACCTTCGTGCAGTGGAGACGGAGCGGCTGGTCCAAGAGGTGCTGGACACCTTCTGCCGACCAAAACAGAGAAGAACGCTGGGGGAGCGCCTCTGGGACAGCCTTCGTCTCTGTACCTGTGTTCCACATAAATGTCCCCACCTACCGATTTCAGAGGCTATCATTGGCTCATGCTCAAATGGAACAGGCCAATGGGTGAAGGCCAGGTCAACCCCATTGGTCTGTTCCATTTGGGTGCTGTGCTGTGATTCGACAGCTCGCCGCATGTCCCGCCCACCCCCAAAGCCACAGCCACGGTCAGTGTCATTCATTCATTCGGACTGAGCGGCGTTTGAGTGAGCGGACGGACGGACATTCACACAATATTATAAGGTTAGACAAACTTTATTGTTTGTAAAATTATGTGCTACATTGAAAAGGCAGCTTATATATTATACAGTAATCAGTTAGCAGTGAAACAGCGAGCCAATGTAACGTTAGCGTAAGTTAGGACTGCCGCCGATGTCATTACCGATCGGTGAAATGTGTTTAAAATAATATTCCCATACTGGGTTTACTTGTTGAGACCTAGGATATTGTACTGCTATTGTGTGGAGTTGATATTTAAAGTTTAACTGTGCTTTAGATGCGTTAGCATATAAATCGCTATTAGCATGCTAAGCGTTGGAAATGAATGAGCATTTAGCCACTGCTGTGATGAGCTGACGATCTCTGGAAACGCTTTAAAAACGTGATGAGACAACTTGGCTCACTTCTTAAGACCCTTGGTATGCTGGTACAACGAGGTGGAGTCAAAATTTGAAGTGTAAATATGGTTTAAATGTGTAAACAGACCAGCCGTGATTTTGCTAGCTAAAAACAAGGAGGTGAATGAGGTCATTTTAGTTACTACTTTTCTGAGGGCTGGCGATCTCTCACAATGTATTTAATCTTTAAACAGACTACCTGATTATCTTCCTTAGACCCTGTAGATGTAGTTACTACAGTTTGAAGTCAAAATTCAAAGTGTAAATATGGTTTAAATGTGTAAACAGGACGCCTGATGTTGAATGTATGTTAATGAATGGGCACAGTATCATTGAGTACAGTAATAGACTGTCAGTAGGATGTAAACAGTGCATGTGTAGCAGATTACTGACTTAAATCTTATTTCTTGTCTTTCTAGAAAATGCAGCCTATTTTCCGCTTTGAGGCAAACCTTGACCTGACCCTGCGGGCCTCTCAGGAGGCGCTGGCCTTGAGCCGCCGCCAGAGGGGGGCCTCTGCCTCTGCCACTGCCCTGGTGGTGGTTAAGACCCCTGAGCTGGTGCGCTCTGAGGCAAGAGACAGGGTGGTGCAGAAGGGAGGTAACCCCACCGATCACCATCAGGTGCTGGCCGAGAGCGAGCTGCAGCTCGGCCAGTACCGTGGTCAGACGTTCCGGTGGCTGCTGGAGAATGACGTGGGATACGCAGTCACCATCTGTGTGTCCCACGAGGGAGAGAGAGACAAAGGGGGCACTAGTCAGCAGAATGCCCTCATGGTGCACAAAGACGCCCTCGTCTCCTACGCCAGGCTGTTCCCGCCGATGGTGGCAGCCATCGACAGGCGTAGGATGCTCGAGGGCAGTCCCCAGACCATGAGGGGCGTGGACGACACGCTGGTGGGGTTCGGTGTTCATAGTGACCTGACCTACAAGACCCTGTACGAGTCGACGGACCGTGAGCGGGCAAGGTAAGTTGTTTGTTTGTTTGTGTGTGTGTGTGTGTGTGTGTGTGTGTGTGTGTGTGTGTGTGTGTGTGTGTGTGTCTGTGTGTGTATCTGTGTGTGTCTGTGTGTGTATCTGTGTCTGTGTGTGTATGTCTGTGTGTGTGCGTGACTTTTTTACCCATTGCATTTCTGTTCTCTTTTTTAGCTATGTACAGTTTGTGAGGCAGGCGGCACCCACAGCCAAAGCGTCCAGGTTGGTGGACTTAAAAAAATATGTGCAGGCCCGGGATGCAGAGAAGGCAGCCCTGGCAGCACAACCACCACAACCACCCCTGGACGCTGTTGGTCCCCAGGATGGACCCTCGGATGCTGACCTGCTCGCTGCCGCCATGGAGGTCGACCCGTGCAGGGATGCCCCATCAGCCGTGCCCCCCCTTCTCTCTCTCCCAGCCACCGGAACGTCCCCTTCAGGACAACACCTGTGGGGAGAGGTCAGGCCCCGGCGCACAGGTATGCTCAGTGATGACATATTGTGTTGTAGTGTGTGTGTGTCTGTGTTCAGTACACTAACGGTCTGACACTGCTGTGTGTTTCAGCTGCTACCACGTGGCTGGAGGCTGACGCTCCCCGAAGAGCAGCACGACTGGGTGGGCCGGGCACTGTTCAGGAGGGCACCCAACGGGCAGGGTGTCCTCACATCTGAACTCCGCCTGTGGTGGCACCCACCAGGTGCCCGGCCCCTCTACACCCAGCCACCCGCCACAGCCCACCCCTTTTTCCAGAGTCCCTTTTTCCTGTGGGTGCCCTACAGGATGTGGGCGTACCACCTCCGCTGCCCCATCGTCGCCTGTGGGGGCAAGCTTGCGGGAGCTGGCCTCTACAAGACGGTGAGGAGGGTCTTGGACAGGAGCTGCTGGTACTTCATGGGCACGGAGTACCTGGAATGCAGCTCCTGTCACAAGAAGATGCCGGGATGGTCGCAGGACATCTTGGGACAGCTGGACATGGCCCATCGTGAGCAGTTTCCAGCAGTTCTCACGTACAAGTAAGTAATGTAAACAGTAACAGCAACAGTAATGTATTTCTGTGGTTTTCTCCAGTAACCTCTGATCACCTCTTTCCCCTCCCAGGTTGTCCTGCGACAGAGCTGTGATCGGGCTCATGAAGGAGCGCACTTTGGGCAACAGTGCGTCTCGCCTCCGTGCCTCTCTGGTGGAGCAGCACACCAGAGAGTGGATGGCGCGGTCGATGCTGTACCTTTCCGTGCTCCGCAAGCTTCGGGTACCGGGCGCTGCGCCGCTGGCGGCGTCGTCGCTCCCAACCATGCACCCGGTGCCCACAGTGCTCTGGCTCATCAACGTCTACGTCAGGGACGCCTTGACGAGGCTCGACGAGACGAGAGCCAGAGTCACTTCCATCTTTGGTGATCTTTTGAAGATGGACTCCACCAAGAAGGTAGGTTTTGTTATCCACCACAGCGTGCCGTGTACCCAGTGTAATGTTTGTTTTGTCATGTGTCTGAATGTTGTTGTGTTGCTGTGTCACACAGATCACCAAAAAGCTTGCGGGCGGTGCTGCCGGGACGGCCGCCTGGGTCACCAACGTCGGCAATGAGTACGGGCAGGTGCTCATGTCCGTCCTCACCGCAGCTGAGGGGGGGCGGACTTGTCGACATGGCATGGTACCGCGAAGCCGGGAAGGCCCCTCCAAGGGTCCTGTACGTGGACCGGGACTGCTGTGCCACCGTGGGACAGTGTCAAACGTCCAAGCTGTTCCACGAGTGGCACGAGCTGGTCGTCAGGCTCGACGTGTGGCACCTCATGCGGCGTTTCGCCAGAGGGGTGACCACCGACAGCCACCAGCTCTACGGCCTCTTCATGGCGAGGCTCTCCTTCGCCATTTTTGAGTGGGACGCCGAAGACGTGTCCCGCCTGAGAGGAGCCAAGCAGTCCGAGGAGGGGAGGGACGCCCAGGAGGTCAAGCTGTCCGCCAAGGAGCTCGCCCGTCACTGCCGGCGCCGCACCAGGGGTGCAGTGGAGACGGAGCGGCTGGTCCAAGAGGTGCTGGACACCTTCTGGCACGTGACGGACAGCATGGGCGTCCCTTTGATCGACCGCGCCCGAATGGAGGAGATCTGGAGCACGCAGCGCCGACACCTCGACTGCATCCAGGACCCTGCGGGAGTGGACCTCTACACCAAGACGGGAGAGCTCACCAAAGGCGGGGTGAGGCTCCCCGTCTACCGGTGCGGCCGAGGCTCCACTTCCCTGGAATCGTTCCACCTGCACCTGTGCCGCTTCATCCCAGGTAAGTACATGTGTGGTTTACAACACAGACTCAATTATGTATTTGTGTGTTTATTTGTCCTCACACTAACTGTGTTGCTTTGTTTCTGCTTAGGACAATCTGCAAGTGATGTACACTTCCAGGTGTACCTGCTGGAGGGCCTGGTGCGGTGGAACGAGAATCGAGGGAGGACAGAGGTCGGCGCTGCGTTGCTACAGTGCCCAGCTGCAGCACAGCTTCGACCAGCTGACCCAAGAGCTTCTTGGGCTCACGCTGGTCGACACGTACACCATGCCCAGGGAGTACACAGGTAAGTCATAAATCTGTCTGAGGTAACGGTAACGTTTAACACCTGTCTTAGGTGTCTGTCATTTAACATCTGTGTCTCTGTGTGCCCACAGGGGAACTCATTGGGGTGGAGTACCTGTTCTCCCAGACGGGCGCTGTGCTGCAGAAGGACCTGGATGATCCTGACGCTCCAGGAGGGACTGATGAGGACGAAGCCGGGGGGGGGTGGGGGGGCAGTGATGAAGAGTTCGAGGAGGAGGAACCAGAGGAGATTCGTCTCCTCGAACACCACAGCGCTCTCCTTCAGTCCTCAAACCTCACCCGCGTGGACCAAATGGAGGTGCAGCAGGCTGAGGAGGAGGAGGAGGAGGAGGAGGAGGAGGAGGAGGATGTTATCGGGCCAGGTGGAGGCAGCTACCAGCACGTCGTGGCCCTGGCCCAGGCCCTCGTGGAACTGCGCCACCGCCGCTACGTCACTCCCAGGCAAGCCAGAGAGATCACCGCTCTCTGGCTGAAGTTGAGTGATTGGGACAAGGCAGCGGTCAAATTCCCCCCCCCGTCACCAGGGCCGGCTTGTCCAAGGCCGATTCCGGACCACCCAGCGGCACGCTCACATGCCAGGGGTGTGGATAGTGTGAAGCGGTAAGCAGTCACAATAAATTTCCAAGCTTTTTTTGGTTCTTGTCCTGTCCTGTCAGTCACTAATTAACTCACTGACTCACTCTCTCTCTCTCTCTCTCTCTCTCTCTCTCTCTCTCTGTCTATGTAGTGCGGTCCTGGGCAAGGGGGCGGGAGCGGCGCAGTCTCCCGATGTGTCGAGGCTTGTGGAGGCTGTCCTGCTGGACCTCAGCATCCTCCACTGCAGCGAGGGCAGGAAGATTGCCGGGGTCTGGATTCCTCGCTGGGGTGCCGTCATGAGGGACTATCTAACAATTCGCGAGAATGTTTATAGTTGTGCAGCCCTCATGACGAGCACCCGCATCCAGCTATATGATGTCAATCGGCGGACCCTGACGCAATGGTAAGACCTGATCCTTTCTCTCACATCTGATTTGAAGTGGCACTGTGTGAGTGTGTGTGTGTGATGTCATGATTACTAATGTGCATTTGTTACATTCTGTTTTTTAAGGCACAACCAGAGGAGCAAGGCCATGATGAGGGACACCATCGCCATTGCAGTCCTGGGGCCCAGCACTCCCCAGACTGCAGCGGAGCCCCTGCCTGCCCCACCGACTGTGCTGCAGCAGCCTGAGCAGCCAGACCAGCCCCTCCAGCACCGCCTGCCCACGGACGCTTCTGGTCCTGGACCTCATCGTCGCCAGCTCCTCCACTGCCTCCTCCTCCTCCTCATCAGCCACCCCACAAGCCTCCAGCGCGGACGCCGTCCTGTCCACCAGCGTCAGCGCGGAGGCCGGTGACATCCCCTCCACAGCCACAGCTGCCACTGCTCCACCAGTGCCAAGGAACACCGCCTGGAGGCGCAAGCTCCAGGAGGAGAAAGAGCGTTGTGCCGGGAGCTGGGAGAACACTTAAAACCAGCAAAGAAGGTCTCCCACTTTAACTGCAGGCGCAGTGGCCAACCGAAGACGCGGGCGTTTGGCCACAGCCGCTACAAGAAGGAGACCTTCTGCTCCCGGGCCGAGGGGAAAGGGAGAACTGTGGAGCAGTGGCTGGCAGAGGTGAAGGGGCGTGATGGAGCAGCCCCCCCTGCCTGAGCGAACACTTCACTTTGTGTGTGTGTGTGTGTGTGAGTGAGTGATGGGGCGGCTCCCCCTCTCTGAACGAACGCTTTTTTGTTTTGTGTGTGTGTGTGTGTGTGTGTGTGTGTGTGTGTTTGGGAGGGAGGGATTTGTAAATATTGTGTATATAGTGTATTTAGTTTGTCAATTATGTTTGCTAAATAAATATTGTGTATATAGTTGTCTTATATAAGATATTCCTTTATTTGTCCCACAATGGGGAAATTCCAATATATATCTATATAGTTGTATATTGCTGTCTTAATTGTTTTTGTTTTAAATAAACTTTTCTTTTTTAAACCAATGCTTTCTCCTGCTTCTTTCGGTCTTTAAGAAATTAAATAAATATAGGGAAGACTAGGTATCTAGACTAGGTGCCTGATATCACTAAATTCCCACAGGTAACAGTCACACAATACATCATTCCCTCTCCTCACTTAAAACTAGGGTCAAGGGGTCAACCCAGGGTCAGGTTCAAAGGTTTACCTAGAGACTAGGTGAGAATGGGCCTCAAATGGACACTGTAAAACAACAGGGGGTGCTGAGGGTTTAGTTGGACAGAATGGAAGGCAGAAAAGCAACGCGGAAAACCAAACACGTCACTTCATTAGGTTTGTTAGAAATATACTTTGTTAAACTGCATCTGTGTTTCTATGTACCTTGACTAACAGAGTTCTGTATTGTATTTGTATTTAAGTGGACTACGACTGCACATCCTCCTCCTCCTCCTCCTCCTCCAGCTCCTCTCCTTGACGGCTTCAGGCAGCAGAGCCAGTGGCGGGGACCAGCAAGCCCACCCGTTGCACTGTGTACAGGCGCAAAATTAAAGCAGCAAAAGACAAAAAAGTCCTCCAAAGTACCAGGGGAAAGCCACAGCACAAACCTGGTGACCCCTGCAACATCCGTGGCCAAGCATGCACGGTGGATGGTGGCCACACTTACCTCAAGGGCCAATACTTTTGTGCTGTGGAAGAGGGCCCTGGAGGACGCACAGTGCAAGAGTAGATCAGGGAACAGCTTGGCCCTGGTGAGCTACAGAAGCTCCCCAGAACAACAGCCTGGAACCTCAAACAGAGGCATGAGAAACCAGAGAAACCAGGTGGGAAAGTGAGGAAGCCCCACAAACTGCGGATCTGCCAACTCTGTGGCCAGCCACAGCAGAAAGACTTTGGCCACAGCCAATATGGGGGAGAGCACTTCTGTGCTTTCTATGAAGGGAAGACTGTGGAGCTGTGGCTGGCTGAGAAGAGTTTAAAAAGACATTAAAAGTTTTTTTTTTTTTAAATATTTACTGTACTATTATCCAAGCACCTTATATGTTTCATCTGTTCACTGCACCTTATATTTTTTATTTTTAGTTTGCACTGCAATTATACTGGTTATTTATCCATTTTTTATATTGCATTCTATGTTGATTTTTTTGATATGTCTGTGTGTTGTTACTGTGTGTAATGCTGCTGCTACATTGCACTTTCCCAGCTTATCTATTATACATTTTGACCATTCCTAATAAATATTGAATTGATTAAAACCTTGTCATGTCTATTTAAATACTTTTTAACTTGACTTTTTAAACCTGGAGCCATTCAGGAGGCCAAAACGATACAAATATTAATGCACATTTAACAAAACAGGTCTCCTTGCTTTAAATGCGTGCAGGTGCCTTTAATTCGCCATATGATAAGTAACCATGTGCTCGGGATGACGTCGAACAACAGCTGAGAAAAGAAGCTTTTTCATTTAAGCTGCCATTGTCTTCCAGAAGCACCTATCTGCCAGTTTCCACCTCAGGAAGCTTCACAGCGGTGACTAGTACATTATAGAGTGGTTTGGTGTGGCTCTCTCACTTAGTTTGGCTGTAATGCACAAAACTATTAAAAGTGACTTTTTTGCGTTCCCCATGTAATTCTGGCTTTTTCCTGTTTCACATGCAATTCTGTGGGACTTTGGTGTTTTTCCACCTAAGTGTGCTGAATGAGCTTCTCAGGCTGAGAAAACAAGCTTTTTCACACAAGCTGCCATTCTCTTCTGGAAGCACCTATCTGCCAGTTTCCACCTTAGGAAGCTTCACAGCGGTGACTTGTACATTATAGAGTGGTTTTCTGTGTTCCAAATGCAGTTACGCTTTTTCGACAAAAGAGGGCACACTTGACCACAGAATAATTCATTCTGGACTTGCAAAGCTTCACAGTGGCATAATTAAAGTGATGCATAAGTGGTTTGGTGTGGCTCTCTCACTTAGTTCAGCTGTAATGGACAAAACTATTAAAAGTGACTTTTTTGCGTTTCCCATGTAATTCTTGCTTTTTCCTGTTTCACATGCAATTCTGTGGGACTTTGGTGTTTTTCCACATGAGTGTGCCAGGCTGAAAAAACAAGCTTTTTCACACAAGCTGCCATTCTCTTCCAGAAGCACCTATCTGCCAGTTTCCACCTCAGGAAGCTTCACAGCGGTGACTTGTACATTATAGAGTGGTTTGATGTGGCTCTCTCACTTAGTTTGGCTCTAATGGACAAAACTATTAAAAGTGACTTTTTTGCGTTTCCCATGTAATTCTGGCTTTTTCCTGTTTCAAGTGCAATTCTGTGGGACTTTGGTGTTTTTCCACCTAAGTGTGCCAGGCTGAGAAACCAAGCTTTTTCACACAAGCTGCCATTCTCTTCCAGAAGCACCTATCTGCCAGTTTCCACCTCAGGAAGCTTCACAGCGGTGAATTGTACATTATAGAGTGGTTTTCTGTCTTCCAAATGCAGTTACGCTTTTTCGACAAAAGAGGGCACACTTGACCACAGAATAATTCATTCTGGACTTGCAAAGCTTCACAGTGGCATAATTAAAGTGATGCATAAGTGGTTTGGTGTGGCTCTCTCACTTAGTTTGGCTGTAATGAACAAAAATATTAAAATTGACTTTTTTGCTTTTCCCATGTAATTCTGGCTTTTTCCTTTTTCACATGCAATTCTGTGGGACTTTGGTGTTTTTCCAACTAAGTGTGCTGAATGAGCTTCTCAGGCTGAGAAAACAAGCTTTTTCACACAAGCTGCCATTCTCTTCCAGAAGCACCTATCTGCCAGTTTCCACCTCAGGAAGCTTCACAGCGGTGAATTGTACATTATAGAGTGGTTTTCTGTCTTCCAAATGCAGTTACGCTTTTTCGACAAAAGAGGGCACACTTGACCACAGAATAATTCATTCTGGACTTGCAAAGCTTCACAGTGGCATAATTAAAGTGATGCATAAGTGGTTTGGTGTGGCTCTCTCACTTAGTTTGGCTGTAATGAACAAAAATATTAAAATTGACTTTTTTGCTTTTCCCATGTAATTCTGGCTTTTTCCTTTTTCACATGCAATTCTGTGGGACTTTGGTGTTTTTCCAACTAAGTGTGCTGAATGAGCTTCTCAGGCTGAGAAAACAAGCTTTTTCACACAAGCTGCCATTCTCTTCTGGAAGCACCTATCTGCCAGTTTCGACCTCAGGAAGCTTCACAGCGGCGACTTGTACATTATAGAGTGGTTTGGTGTGGCTCTCTCACTTAGTTTGGCTGTAATGGACAAAACTATTAAAAGTGACTTTTTAGCGTTTCCCATGTAATTCTGGCTTTTTCCTGTTTCACATGCAATCGAGCCCCGGACTGATTTCGCACTCTTGCTGGGGCAGGTGTATATAGTTGTTTGCAGTGTTGTGTGTGTGTGTTTTTTTTTAAAAGACATTGACTTTCCCCTCCACAAGGACCGGGACTTTGCCGCAGTGTGGAGGCTTTCTACCAACACCGGTCCACCCACCCTGCCACAACTCTTCTACAGCACAGTGACACTCTGCTTGGAAAAAAAATGTGTGTCCCATTCACACCTGTATAACACGCTGTCATGCCTCTGTGCTGTTCTGATTCTATGCACTGACAAGTTTTTTTATTTTTTATATTTTGGACATGTGGGTATGTTCATTAATGTGATCACTGTTACATCAGTTACATCCAGTAGCTGCGACGCAAGATATCGGACTGCCATTTGTGCTGGTTCATCTGCTGTTGCCACTGGCTCTGTTGCTGCCAAAAAAATAAAAAGCCTTGTATGTACAGGTACTTCACACTGTAATGCCCCTGTGTTATGTATCCATGCATATCTGTGCTGAGCTCTTATACTATGTGTCTGCCTGCTGTGATTGCCTTGTGCCACTGCTCTGTTCTGCATCACCATTTTTATTATTATTATTATTATTATTATTATTATTATTGGATTGTAGTTTAAATAATCTATTTTGCTCTGTACTTCTGCTGTGTTTGATGTTGTTGTTGTGAAGATGCAGAACACAACAACAATATATTTAATTGATATTTATTTCACTGAAGAAAAAGGGGAAACAAATCATACACAGCATGTAACTTTAATTTATACATAAATAATTTATTTACCCTTTTTTACTGAGAATTGTATTTTATTTGTAAAGCCCTTTCCACACTGATATGCTGCACTGTCCTGTATCCTGGACATCTGACTTCATATTTCAAATAAATTGTCATCATTTTATACTGGTATCATTGTTCTCTTGTCCTATATCAAATTTAAAGCAATAAACACTGATGATACATATTCTCAATAAACACTGATGATACATATTCTCAATAAAATGAAGACACAGGAGATAAACCGTACTGTAAATGAAAAATCCATTTATTATTGCATTGCCTGGCCTTGGAAATATGCAAATTCATTATCATTTATAGACTCTATACAACGGTTCCAAGCATGTTTTAATCATTTTTTTATATTTAGAGAAGACATTTCGACGCTATGCACGCGTTTCGCAGTTTGCCTCCGTCGGGATTCGAACCGGCGAGCGGGAGTGCCGTTCCGCACGTCGACCGCGCGTCTTTGCGCTCTAGTGCGCATGCGCGGGGTGCCCGACCAAAACAGAGAAGAACGCTGGGGGAGCGCCTGCTCTGGGACAGCCTTCGTCTCTGTACCTGTGTTCCACATAAATGTCCCCACCTACCGATTTCAGAGGCTATCATTGGCTCATGCTCAAATGGAACAGGCCAATGGGTGAAGGCCAGGTCAACCCCATTGGTCTGTTCCATTTGGGTGCTGTGCTGTGATTCGACAGCTCGCCGCATGTCCCGCCCACCCCCCAAAGCCACAGCCACGGTCAGTGTCATTCATTCATTCGGACTGAGCGGCGTTTGAGTGAGCGGACGGACGGACATTCACACAATATTATAAGGTTAGACAAACTTTATTGTTTGTAAAATTATGTGCTACATTGAAAAGGCAGCTTATATATTATACAGTAATCAGTTAGCAGTGAAACAGCGAGCCAATGTAACGTTAGCGTAAGTTAGGACTGCCGCCGATGTCATTACCGATCGGTGAAATGTGTTTAAAATAATATTCCCATACTGGGTTTACTTGTTGAGACCTAGGATATTGTACTGCTATTGTGTGGAGTTGATATTTAAAGTTTAACTGTGCTTTAGATGCGTTAGCATATAAATCGCTATTAGCATGCTAAGCGTTGGAAATGAATGAGCATTTAGCCACTGCTGTGATGAGCTGACGATCTCTGGAAACGCTTTAAAAACGTGATGAGACAACTTGGCTCACTTCTTAAGACCCTTGGTATGCTGGTACAACGAGGTGGAGTCAAAATTTGAAGTGTAAATATGGTTTAAATGTGTAAACAGACCAGCCGTGATTTTGCTAGCTAAAAACAAGGAGGTGAATGAGGTCATTTTAGTTACTACTTTTCTGAGGGCTGGCGATCTCTCACAATGTATTTAATCTTTAAACAGACTACCTGATTATCTTCCTTAGACCCTGTAGATGTAGTTACTACAGTTTGAAGTCAAAATTCAAAGTGTAAATATGGTTTAAATGTGTAAACAGGACGCCTGATGTTGAATGTATGTTAATGAATGGGCACAGTATCATTGAGTACAGTAATAGACTGTCAGTAGGATGTAAACAGTGCATGTGTAGCAGATTACTGACTTAAATCTTATTTCTTGTCTTTCTAGAAAATGCAGCCTATTTTCCGCTTTGAGGCAAACCTTGACCTGACCCTGCGGGCCTCTCAGGAGGCGCTGGCCTTGAGCCGCCGCCAGAGGGGGGCCTCTGCCTCTGCCACTGCCCTGGTGGTGGTTAAGACCCCTGAGCTGGTGCGCTCTGAGGCAAGAGACAGGGTGGTGCAGAAGGGAGGTAACCCCACCGATCACCATCAGGTGCTGGCCGAGAGCGAGCTGCAGCTCGGCCAGTACCGTGGTCAGACGTTCCGGTGGCTGCTGGAGAATGACGTGGGATACGCAGTCACCATCTGTGTGTCCCACGAGGGAGAGAGAGACAAAGGGGGCACTAGTCAGCAGAATGCCCTCATGGTGCACAAAGACGCCCTCGTCTCCTACGCCAGGCTGTTCCCGCCGATGGTGGCAGCCATCGACAGGCGTAGGATGCTCGAGGGCAGTCCCCAGACCATGAGGGGCGTGGACGACACGCTGGTGGGGTTCGGTGTTCATAGTGACCTGACCTACAAGACCCTGTACGAGTCGACGGACCGTGAGCGGGCAAGGTAAGTTGTTTGTTTGTTTGTGTGTGTGTGTGTGTGTGTGTGTGTGTCTGTGTGTGTCTGTGTGTGTGTGTGTGTGTCTTGTGTGTCTGTGTCTGTGTGTGTCTGTGTGTGTATCTGTGTCTGTGTGTGTATGTCTGTGTGTGTGCGTGACTTTTTTACCCATTGCATTTCTGTTCTCTTTTTTAGCTATGTACAGTTTGTGAGGCAGGCGGCACCCACAGCCAAAGCGTCCAGGTTGGTGGACTTAAAAAAATATGTGCAGGCCCGGGATGCAGAGAAGGCAGCCCTGGCAGCACAACCACCACAACCACCCCTGGACGCTGTTGGTCCCCAGGATGGACCCTCGGATGCTGACCTGCTCGCTGCCGCCATGGAGGTCGACCCGTGCAGGGATGCCCCATCAGCCGTGCCCCCCCTTCTCTCTCTCCCAGCCACCGGAACGTCCCCTTCAGGACAACACCTGTGGGGAGAGGTCAGGCCCCGGCGCACAGGTATGCTCAGTGATGACATATTGTGTTGTAGTGTGTGTGTGTCTGTGTTCAGTACACTAACGGTCTGACACTGCTGTGTGTTTCAGCTGCTACCACGTGGCTGGAGGCTGACGCTCCCCGAAGAGCAGCACGACTGGGTGGGCCGGGCACTGTTCAGGAGGGCACCCAACGGGCAGGGTGTCCTCACATCTGAACTCCGCCTGTGGTGGCACCCACCAGGTGCCCGGCCCCTCTACACCCAGCCACCCGCCACAGCCCACCCCTTTTTCCAGAGTCCCTTTTTCCTGTGGGTGCCCTACAGGATGTGGGCGTACCACCTCCGCTGCCCCATCGTCGCCTGTGGGGGCAAGCTTGCGGGAGCTGGCCTCTACAAGACGGTGAGGAGGGTCTTGGACAGGAGCTGCTGGTACTTCATGGGCACGGAGTACCTGGAATGCAGCTCCTGTCACAAGAAGATGCCGGGATGGTCGCAGGACATCTTGGGACAGCTGGACATGGCCCATCGTGAGCAGTTTCCAGCAGTTCTCACGTACAAGTAAGTAATGTAAACAGTAACAGCAACAGTAATGTATTTCTGTGGTTTTCTCCAGTAACCTCTGATCACCTCTTTCCCCTCCCAGGTTGTCCTGCGACAGAGCTGTGATCGGGCTCATGAAGGAGCGCACTTTGGGCAACAGTGCGTCTCGCCTCCGTGCCTCTCTGGTGGAGCAGCACACCAGAGAGTGGATGGCGCGGTCGATGCTGTACCTTTCCGTGCTCCGCAAGCTTCGGGTACCGGGCGCTGCGCCGCTGGCGGCGTCGTCGCTCCCAACCATGCACCCGGTGCCCACAGTGCTCTGGCTCATCAACGTCTACGTCAGGGACGCCTTGACGAGGCTCGACGAGACGAGAGCCAGAGTCACTTCCATCTTTGGTGATCTTTTGAAGATGGACTCCACCAAGAAGGTAGGTTTTGTTATCCACCACAGCGTGCCGTGTACCCAGTGTAATGTTTGTTTTGTCATGTGTCTGAATGTTGTTGTGTTGCTGTGTCACACAGATCACCAAAAAGCTTGCGGGCGGTGCTGCCGGGACGGCCGCCTGGGTCACCAACGTCGGCAATGAGTACGGGCAGGTGCTCATGTCCGTCCTCACCGCAGCTGAGGGGGGGCGGACTTGTCGACATGGCATGGTACCGCGAAGCCGGGAAGGCCCCTCCAAGGGTCCTGTACGTGGACCGGGACTGCTGTGCCACCGTGGGACAGTGTCAAACGTCCAAGCTGTTCCACGAGTGGCACGAGCTGGTCGTCAGGCTCGACGTGTGGCACCTCATGCGGCGTTTCGCCAGAGGGGTGACCACCGACAGCCACCAGCTCTACGGCCTCTTCATGGCGAGGCTCTCCTTCGCCATTTTTGAGTGGGACGCCGAAGACGTGTCCCGCCTGAGAGGAGCCAAGCAGTCCGAGGAGGGGAGGGACGCCCAGGAGGTCAAGCTGTCCGCCAAGGAGCTCGCCCGTCACTGCCGGCGCCGCACCAGGGGTGCAGTGGAGACGGAGCGGCTGGTCCAAGAGGTGCTGGACACCTTCTGGCACGTGACGGACAGCATGGGCGTCCCTTTGATCGACCGCGCCCGAATGGAGGAGATCTGGAGCACGCAGCGCCGACACCTCGACTGCATCCAGGACCCTGCGGGAGTGGACCTCTACACCAAGACGGGAGAGCTCACCAAAGGCGGGGTGAGGCTCCCCGTCTACCGGTGCGGCCGAGGCTCCACTTCCCTGGAATCGTTCCACCTGCACCTGTGCCGCTTCATCCCAGGTAAGTACATGTGTGGTTTACAACACAGACTCAATTATGTATTTGTGTGTTTATTTGTCCTCACACTAACTGTGTTGCTTTGTTTCTGCTTAGGACAATCTGCAAGTGATGTACACTTCCAGGTGTACCTGCTGGAGGGCCTGGTGCGGTGGAACGAGAATCGAGGGAGGACAGAGGTCGGCGCTGCGTTGCTACAGTGCCCAGCTGCAGCACAGCTTCGACCAGCTGACCCAAGAGCTTCTTGGGCTCACGCTGGTCGACACGTACACCATGCCCAGGGAGTACACAGGTAAGTCATAAATCTGTCTGAGGTAACGGTAACGTTTAACACCTGTCTTAGGTGTCTGTCATTTAACATCTGTGTCTCTGTGTGCCCACAGGGGAACTCATTGGGGTGGAGTACCTGTTCTCCCAGACGGGCGCTGTGCTGCAGAAGGACCTGGATGATCCTGACGCTCCAGGAGGGACTGATGAGGACGAAGCCGGGGGGGGGGGGGGCAGTGATGAAGAGTTCGAGGAGGAGGAACCAGAGGAGATTCGTCTCCTCGAACACCACAGCGCTCTCCTTCAGTCCTCAAACCTCACCCGCGTGGACCAAATGGAGGTGCAGCAGGCTGAGGAGGAGGAGGAGGAGGAGGAGGAGGAGGAGGATGTTATCGGGCCAGGTGGAGGCAGCTACCAGCACGTCGTGGCCCTGGCCCAGGCCCTCGTGGAACTGCGCCACCGCCGCTACGTCACTCCCAGGCAAGCCAGAGAGATCACCGCTCTCTGGCTGAAGTTGAGTGATTGGGACAAGGCAGCGGTCAAATTCCCCCCCCCGTCACCAGGGCCGGCTTGTCCAAGGCCGATTCCGGACCACCCAGCGGCACGCTCACATGCCAGGGGTGTGGATAGTGTGAAGCGGTAAGCAGTCACAATAAATTTCCAAGCTTTTTTTGGTTCTTGTCCTGTCCTGTCAGTCACTAATTAACTCACTGACTCATCTCTCTCTCTCTCTCTCTCCTCTCTCTCTCTCTGTCTATGTAGTGCGGTCCTGGGCAAGGGGGCGGGAGCGGCGCAGTCTCCCGATGTGTCGAGGCTTGTGGAGGCTGTCCTGCTGGACCTCAGCATCCTCCACTGCAGCGAGGGCAGGAAGATTGCCGGGGTCTGGATTCCTCGCTGGGGTGCCGTCATGAGGGACTATCTAACAATTCGCGAGAATGTTTATAGTTGTGCAGCCCTCATGACGAGCACCCGCATCCAGCTATATGATGTCAATCGGCGGACCCTGACGCAATGGTAAGACCTGATCCTTTCTCTCACATCTGATTTGAAGTGGCACTGTGTGAGTGTGTGTGTGTGATGTCATGATTACTAATGTGCATTTGTTACATTCTGTTTTTTAAGGCACAACCAGAGGAGCAAGGCCATGATGAGGGACACCATCGCCATTGCAGTCCTGGGGCCCAGCACTCCCCAGACTGCAGCGGAGCCCCTGCCTGCCCCACCGACTGTGCTGCAGCAGCCTGAGCAGCCAGACCAGCCCCTCCAGCACCGCCTGCCCACGGACGCTTCTGGTCCTGGACCTCATCGTCGCCAGCTCCTCCACTGCCTCCTCCTCCTCCTCATCAGCCACCCCACAAGCCTCCAGCGCGGACGCCGTCCTGTCCACCAGCGTCAGCGCGGAGGCCGGTGACATCCCCTCCACAGCCACAGCTGCCACTGCTCCACCAGTGCCAAGGAACACCGCCTGGAGGCGCAAGCTCCAGGAGGAGAAAGAGCGTTGTGCCGGGAGCTGGGAGAACACTTAAAACCAGCAAAGAAGGTCTCCCACTTTAACTGCAGGCGCAGTGGCCAACCGAAGACGCGGGCGTTTGGCCACAGCCGCTACAAGAAGGAGACCTTCTGCTCCCGGGCCGAGGGGAAAGGGAGAACTGTGGAGCAGTGGCTGGCAGAGGTGAAGGGGCGTGATGGAGCAGCCCCCTGCCTGAGCGAACACTTCACTTTTGTGTGTGTGTGTGTGTGTGAGTGAGTGATGGGGCGGCTCCCCTCTCTGAGCGAACGCTTTTGTGTGTGTGTGTGTGTGTGTGTTTGGGAGGGAGGGATTTGTAAATATTGTGTATATAGTGTATTTAGTTTGTCAATTATGTTTGCTAAATAAATATTGTGTATATAGTTGTCTTATATAAGATATTCCTTTATTTGTCCCACAATGGGGAAATTCCAATATATATCTATATAGTTGTATATTGCTGTCTTAATTGTTTTTGTTTTAAATAAACTTTTCTTTTTTAAACCAATGCTTTCTCCTGCTTCTTTCGGTCTTTAAGAAATTAAATAAATATAGGGAAGACTAGGTATCTAGACTAGGTGCCTGATATCACTAAATTCCCACAGGTAACAGTCACACAATACATCATTCCCTCTCCTCACTTAAAACTAGGGTCAAGGGGTCAACCCAGGGTCAGGTTCAAAGGTTTACCTAGAGACTAGGTGAGAATGGGCCTCAAATGGACACTGTAAAACAACAGGGGGTGCTGAGGGTTTAGTTGGACAGAATGGAAGGCAGAAAAGCAACGCGGAAAACCAAACACGTCACTTCATTAGGTTTGTTAGAAATATACTTTGTTAAACTGCATCTGTGTTTCTATGTACCTTGACTAACAGAGTTCTGTATTGTATTTGTATTTAAGTGGACTACGACTGCACCTCCTCCTCCTCCTCCTCCTCCAGCTCCTCTCCTTGACGGCTTCAGGCAGCAGAGCCAGTGGCGGGGACCAGCAAGCCCACCCGTTGCACTGTGTACAGGCGCAAAATTAAAGCAGCAAAAGACAAAAAAGTCCTCCAAAGTACCAGGGGAAAGCCACAGCACAAACCTGGTGACCCCTGCAACATCCGTGGCCAAGCATGCACGGTGGATGGTGGCCACACTTACCTCAAGGGCCAATACTTTTGTGCTGTGGAAGAGGGCCCTGGAGGACGCACAGTGCAAGAGTAGATCAGGGAACAGCTTGGCCCTGGTGAGCTACAGAAGCTCCCCAGAACAACAGCCTGGAACCTCAAACAGAGGCATGAGAAACCAGAGAAACCAGGTGGGAAAGTGAGGAAGCCCCACAAACTGCGGATCTGCCAACTCTGTGGCCAGCCACAGCAGAAAGACTTTGGCCACAGCCAATATGGGGGAGAGCACTTCTGTGCTTTCTATGAAGGGAAGACTGTGGAGCTGTGGCTGGCTGAGAAGAGTTTAAAAAGACATTAAAAGTTTTTTTTTTTAAATATTTACTGTACTATTATCCAAGCACCTTATATGTTTCATCTGTTCACTGCACCTTATATTTTTTATTTTTAGTTTGCACTGCAATTATACTGGTTATTTATCCATTTTTTATATTGCATTCTATGTTGATTTTTTTGATATGTCTGTGTGTTGTTACTGTGTGTAATGCTGCTGCTACATTGCACTTTCCCAGCTTATCTATTATACATTTTGACCATTCCTAATAAATATTGAATTGATTAAAACCTTGTCATGTCTATTTAAATACTTTTTAACTTGACTTTTTAAACCTGGAGCCATTCAGGAGGCCAAAACGATACAAATATTAATGCACATTTAACAAAACAGGTCTCCTTGCTTTAAATGCGTGCAGGTGCCTTTAATTCGCCATATGATAAGTAACCATGTGCTCGGGATGACGTCGAACAACAGCTGAGAAAAGAAGCTTTTTCATTTAAGCTGCCATTGTCTTCCAGAAGCACCTATCTGCCAGTTTCCACCTCAGGAAGCTTCACAGCGGTGACTTGTACATTATAGAGTGGTTTGGTGTGGCTCTCTCACTTAGTTTGGCTGTAATGCACAAAACTATTAAAAGTGACTTTTTGCGTTTCCCATGTAATTCTGGCTTTTTCCTGTTTCACATGCAATTCTGTGGGACTTTGGTGTTTTTCCACCTGAGTGTGCGAATGAGCTTCTCAGGCTGAAAAAACAAGCTTTTTCACACAAGCTGCCATTCTCTTCCAGAAGCACCTATCTGCCAGTTTCCACCTCAGGAAGCTTCACAGCGGTGACTTGTACATTATAGAGTGGTTTTTTGTTCAAATGAGTTAGTTTAAAAAGGCACACTTGCCACAATATTCATTTGGACTTGCAAAGCTTCACAGTGGCTATTAAAGTGATGCTATGTTTGTGGCTCTCTCCTTATTTGTAATGGACAAAACTATTAAAAGTGACTTTTTTGCGTTTCCCATGTAATTCTGGCTTTTTCCTGTTTCACATGCAATTCTGTGGGACTTTGGTGTTTTTCCACATAAGTGTGCCAGGCTGAGAAAACAAGCTTTTTCACACAAGCTGCCATTCTCTTCCAGAAGCACCTATCTGCCAGTTTCCACCTCAGGAAGCTTCACAGCGGTGACTTGTACATTATAGAGTGGTTTTCTGTCTTCCAAATGCAGTTACGCTTTTTGAAAAGGGCACACTTGACCACAGAATAATTCATTCTGGACTTGCAAAGCTTCACAGTGGCATAATTAAAGTGATGCATAAGTGGTTTGGTGTGGCTCTCTCACTTAGTTTGGCTGTAATGGACAAAACTATTAAAAGTGACTTTTTTGCGTTTCCCATGTAATTCTGGCTTTTTCCTGTTTCACAGTGCAATTCTGTGGGACTTTGGTGTTTTTCCACCTAAGTGTGCATTCAGGCTGAGAAAACAAGCTTTTTCACACAAGCTGCCATTCTCTTCCAGAAGCACCTATCTGCCAGTTTCCACCTCAGGAAGCTTCACAGCGGTGAATTGTACATTATAGAGTGGTTTTCTGTCTTCCAAATGCAGTTACGCTTTTTCGACAAAAGAGGGCACACTTGACCACAGAATAATTCATTCTGGACTTGCAAAGCTTCACAGTGGCATAATTAAAGTGATGCATAAGTGGTTTGGTGTGGCTCTCTCACTTAGTTTGGCTGTAATGAACAAAAATATTAAAATTGACTTTTTTGCTTTTCCCATGTAATTCTGGCTTTTTCCTTTTTCACATGCAATTCTGTGGGACTTTGGTGTTTTTCCAACTAAGTGTGCTGAATGAGCTTCTCAGGCTGAGAAAACAAGCTTTTTCACACAAGCTGCCATTCTCTTCCAGAAGCACCTATCTGCCAGTTTCCACCTCAGGAAGCTTCACAGCGGTGAATTGTACATTATAGAGTGGTTTTCTGTCTTCCAAATGCAGTTACGCTTTTTCGACAAAAGAGGGCACACTTGACCACAGAATAATTCATTCTGGACTTGCAAAGCTTCACAGTGGCATAATTAAAGTGATGCATAAGTGGTTTGGTGTGGCTCTCTCACTTAGTTTGGCTGTAATGAACAAAAATATTAAAATTGACTTTTTTGCTTTTCCCATGTAATTCTGGCTTTTTCCTTTTTCACATGCAATTCTGTGGGACTTTGGTGTTTTTCCAACTAAGTGTGCTGAATGAGCTTCTCAGGCTGAGAAAACAAGCTTTTTCACACAAGCTGCCATTCTCTTCTGGAAGCACCTATCTGCCAGTTTCGACCTCAGGAAGCTTCACAGCGGCGACTTGTACATTATAGAGTGGTTTGGTGTGGCTCTCTCACTTAGTTTGGCTGTAATGGACAAAACTATTAAAAGTGACTTTTTAGCGTTTCCCATGTAATTCTGGCTTTTTCCTGTTTCACATGCAATCGAGCCCCGGACTGATTTCGCACTCTTGCTGGGGCAGGTGTATATAGTTGTTTGCAGTGTTGTGTGTGTGTGTTTTTTTTTAAAAGACATTGACTTTCCCCTCCACAAGGACCGGGACTTTGCCGCAGTGTGGAGGCTTTCTACCAACACCGGTCCACCCACCCTGCCACAACTCTTCTACAGCACAGTGACACTCTGCTTGGAAAAAAATGTGTGTCCCATTCACACCTGTATAACACGCTGTCATGCCTCTGTGCTGTTCTGATTCTATGCACTGACAAGTCTTATAGGCCTGCTGTGTGTCTGCTGCCTGTCATATGGTTTAAGGGGGGGAAATCATTGTGTGTCCCATTCACACCTGTATAACACGCTGTCATGCCTCTGTGCTGTTCTGATTCTATGCACTGACAAGTTTTTTTATTTTTTATATTTTGGACATGTGGGTATGTTCATTAATGTGATCACTGTTACATCAGTTACATCCAGTAGCTGCGACGCAAGATATCGGACTGCCATTTGTGCTGGTTCATCTGCTGTTGCCACTGGCTCTGTTGCTGCCAAAAAAATAAAAAGCCTTGTATGTACAGGTACTTCACACTGTAATGCCCCTGTGTTATGTATCCATGCATATCTGTGCTGAGCTCTTATACTATGTGTCTGCCTGCTGTGATTGCCTTGTGCCACTGCTCTGTTCTGCATCACCATTTATTATTATTATTATTATTATTATTATTATTATTATTGGATTGTAGTTTAAATAATCTATTTTGCTCTGTACTTCTGCTGTGTTTGATGTTGTTGTTGTGAAGATGCAGAACACAACAACAATATATTTAATTGATATTTATTTCACTGAAGAAAAAGGGGAAACAAATCATACACAGCATGTAACTTTAATTTATACATAAATAATTTATTTACCCTTTTTTACTGAGAATTGTATTTTATTTGTAAAGCCCTTTCCACACTGATATGCTGCACTGTCCTGTATCCTGGACATCTGACTTCATATTTCAAATAAATTGTCATCATTTTATACTGGTATCATTGTTCTCTTGTCCTATATCAAATTTAAAGCAATAAACACTGATGATACATATTCTCAATAAACACTGATGATACATATTCTCAATAAAATGAAGACACAGGAGATAAACCGTACTGTAAATGAAAAATCCATTTATTATTGCATTGCCTGGCCTTGGAAATATGCAAATTCATTATCATTTATAGACTCTATACAACGGTTCCAAGCATGTTTTAATCATTTTTTTATATTTAGAGAAGACATTTCGACGCTATGCACGCGTTTCGCAGTTTGCCTCCGTCGGGATTCGAACCGGCGAGCGGGAGTGCCGTTCCGCACGTCGACCGCGCGTCTTTTGCGCTCTAGTGCGCATGCGCGGGTGCCGACCAAAACAGAGAAGAACGCTGGGGGAGCGCCTCTGCTCTGGGACAGCCTTCGTCTCTGTACCTGTGTTCCACATAAATGTCCCCACCTACCGATTTCAGAGGCTATCATTGGCTCATGCTCAAATGGAACAGGCCAATGGGTGAAGGCCAGGTCAACCCCATTGGTCTGTTCCATTTGGGTGCTGTGCTGTGATTCGACAGCTCGCCGCATGTCCCGCCCACCCCCAAAGCCACAGCCACGGTCAGTGTCATTCATTCATTCGGACTGAGCGGCGTTTGAGTGAGCGGACGGACGGACATTCACACAATATTATAAGGTTAGACAAACTTTATTGTTTGTAAAATTATGTGCTACATTGAAAAGGCAGCTTATATATTATACAGTAATCAGTTAGCAGTGAAACAGCGAGCCAATGTAACGTTAGCGTAAGTTAGGACTGCCGCCGATGTCATTACCGATCGGTGAAATGTGTTTAAAATAATATTCCCATACTGGGTTTACTTGTTGAGACCTAGGATATTGTACTGCTATTGTGTGGAGTTGATATTTAAAGTTTAACTGTGCTTTAGATGCGTTAGCATATAAATCGCTATTAGCATGCTAAGCGTTGGGAATGAATGAGCATTTAGCCACTGCTGTGATGAGCTGACGATCTCTGGAAACGCTTTAAAAACGTGATGAGACAACTTGGCTCACTTCTTAAGACCCTTGGTATGCTGGTACAACGAGGTGGAGTCAAAATTTGAAGTGTAAATATGGTTTAAATGTGTAAACAGACCAGCCGTGATTTTGCTAGCTAAAAACAAGGAGGTGAATGAGGTCATTTTAGTTACTACTTTTCTGAGGGCTGGCGATCTCTCACAATGTATTTAATCTTTAAACAGACTACCTGATTATCTTCCTTAGACCCTGTAGATGTAGTTACTACAGTTTGAAGTCAAAATTCAAAGTGTAAATATGGTTTAAATGTGTAAACAGGACGCCTGATGTTGAATGTATGTTAATGAATGGGCACAGTATCATTGAGTACAGTAATAGACTGTCAGTAGGATGTAAACAGTGCATGTGTAGCAGATTACTGACTTAAATCTTATTTCTTGTCTTTCTAGAAAATGCAGCCTATTTTCCGCTTTGAGGCAAACCTTGACCTGACCCTGCGGGCCTCTCAGGAGGCGCTGGCCTTGAGCCGCCGCCAGAGGGGGGGCCTCTGCCTCTGCCACTGCCCTGGTGGTGGTTAAGACCCCTGAGCTGGTGCGCTCTGAGGCAAGAGACAGGGTGGTGCAGAAGGGAGGTAACCCCACCGATCACCATCAGGTGCTGGCCGAGAGCGAGCTGCAGCTCGGCCAGTACCGTGGTCAGACGTTCCGGTGGCTGCTGGAGAATGACGTGGGATACGCAGTCACCATCTGTGTGTCCCACGAGGGAGAGAGAGACAAAGGGGGCACTAGTCAGCAGAATGCCCTCATGGTGCACAAAGACGCCCTCGTCTCCTACGCCAGGCTGTTCCCGCCGATGGTGGCAGCCATCGACAGGCGTAGGATGCTCGAGGGCAGTCCCCAGACCATGAGGGGCGTGGACGACACGCTGGTGGGGTTCGGTGTTCATAGTGACCTGACCTACAAGACCCTGTACGAGTCGACGGACCGTGAGCGGGCAAGGTAAGTTGTTTGTTTGTTTTTTTTGTGTGTGTGTGTGTGTGTGTGTGTGTGTCTGTGTGTGTCTGTGTGTGTCTGTGTGTATCTGTGTGTCTGTGTCTGTGTGTGTCTGTGTGTGTATCTGTGTCTGTCTGTGTGTGTATGTCTGTGTGTGTGCGTGACTTTTTTACCCATTGCATTTCTGTTCTCTTTTTAGCTATGTACAGTTTGTGAGGCAGGCGGCACCCACAGCCAAAGCGTCCAGGTTGGTGGACTTAAAAAAATATGTGCAGGCCCGGGATGCAGAGAAGGCAGCCCTGGCAGCACAACCACCACAACCACCCCTGGACGCTGTTGGTCCCCAGGATGGACCCTCGGATGCTGACCTGCTCGCTGCCGCCATGGAGGTCGACCCGTGCAGGGATGCCCCATCAGCCGTGCCCCCCCTTCTCTCTCTCCCAGCCACCGGAACGTCCCCTTCAGGACAACACCTGTGGGGAGAGGTCAGGCCCCGGCGCACAGGTATGCTCAGTGATGACATATTGTGTTGTAGTGTGTGTGTGTCTGTGTTCAGTACACTAACGGTCTGACACTGCTGTGTGTTTCAGCTGCTACCACGTGGCTGGAGGCTGACGCTCCCCGAAGAGCAGCACGACTGGGTGGGCAGGGCACTGTTCAGGAGGGCACCCAACGGGCAGGGTGTCCTCACATCTGAACTCCGCCTGTGGTGGCACCCACCAGGTGCCCGGCCCCTCTACACCCAGCCACCCGCCACAGCCCACCCCTTTTTCCAGAGTCCCTTTTTCCTGTGGGTGCCCTACAGGATGTGGGCGTACCACCTCCGCTGCCCCATCGTCGCCTGTGGGGGCAAGCTTGCGGGAGCTGGCCTCTACAAGACGGTGAGGAGGGTCTTGGACAGGAGCTGCTGGTACTTCATGGGCACGGAGTACCTGGAATGCAGCTCCTGTCACAAGAAGATGCCGGGATGGTCGCAGGACATCTTGGGACAGCTGGACATGGCCCATCGTGAGCAGTTTCCAGCAGTTCTCACGTACAAGTAAGTAATGTAAACAGTAACAGCAACAGTAATGTATTTCTGTGGTTTTCTCCAGTAACCTCTGATCACCTCTTTCCCCTCCCAGGTTGTCCTGCGACAGAGCTGTGATCGGGCTCATGAAGGAGCGCACTTTGGGCAACAGTGCGTCTCGCCTCCGTGCCTCTCTGGTGGAGCAGCACACCAGAGAGTGGATGGCGCGGTCGATGCTGTACCTTTCCGTGCTCCGCAAGCTTCGGGTACCGGGCGCTGCGCCGCTGGCGGCGTCGTCGCTCCCAACCATGCACCCGGTGCCCACAGTGCTCTGGCTCATCAACGTCTACGTCAGGGACGCCTTGACGAGGCTCGACGAGACGAGAGCCAGAGTCACTTCCATCTTTGGTGATCTTTTGAAGATGGACTCCACCAAGAAGGTAGGTTTTGTTATCCACCACAGCGTGCCGTGTACCCAGTGTAATGTTTGTTTTGTCATGTGTCTGAATGTTGTTGTGTTGCTGTGTCACACAGATCACCAAAAAGCTTGCGGGCGGTGCTGCCGGGACGGCCGCCTGGGTCACCAACGTCGGCAATGAGTACGGGCAGGTGCTCATGTCCGTCCTCACCGCAGCTGAGGGGGGGCGGACTTGTCGACATGGCATGGTACCGCGAAGCCGGGAAGGCCCCTCCAAGGGTCCTGTACGTGGACCGGGACTGCTGTGCCACCGTGGGACAGTGTCAAACGTCCAAGCTGTTCCACGAGTGGCACGAGCTGGTCGTCAGGCTCGACGTGTGGCACCTCATGCGGCGTTTCGCCAGAGGGGTGACCACCGACAGCCACCAGCTCTACGGCCTCTTCATGGCGAGGCTCTCCTTCGCCATTTTTGAGTGGGACGCCGAAGACGTGTCCCGCCTGAGAGGAGCCAAGCAGTCCGAGGAGGGGAGGGACGCCCAGGAGGTCAAGCTGTCCGCCAAGGAGCTCGCCCGTCACTGCCGGCGCCGCACCAGGGGTGCAGTGGAGACGGAGCGGCTGGTCCAAGAGGTGCTGGACACCTTCTGGCACGTGACGGACAGCATGGGCGTCCCTTTGATCGACCGCGCCCGAATGGAGGAGATCTGGAGCACGCAGCGCCGACACCTCGACTGCATCCAGGACCCTGCGGGAGTGGACCTCTACACCAAGACGGGAGAGCTCACCAAAGGCGGGGTGAGGCTCCCCGTCTACCGGTGCGGCCGAGGCTCCACTTCCCTGGAATCGTTCCACCTGCACCTGTGCCGCTTCATCCCAGGTAAGTACATGTGTGGTTTACAACACAGACTCAATTATGTATTTGTGTGTTTATTTGTTCTCACACTAACTGTGTTGCTTTGTTTCTGCTTAGGACAATCTGCAAGTGATGTACACTTCCAGGTGTACCTGCTGGAGGGCCTGGTGCGGTGGAACGAGAATCGAGGGAGGACAGAGGTCGGCGCTGCGTTGCTACAGTGCCCAGCTGCAGCACAGCTTCAACCAGCTGACCCAAGAGCTTCTTGGGCTCACGCTGGTCGACACGTACACCATGCCCAGGGAGTACACAGGTAAGTCATAAATCTGTCTGAGGTAACGGTAACGTTTAACACCTGTCTTAGGTGTCTGTCATTTAACATCTGTGTCTCTGTGTGCCCACAGGGGAACTCATTGGGGTGGAGTACCTGTTCTCCCAGACGGGCGCTGTGCTGCAGAAGGACCTGGATGATCCTGACGCTCCAGGAGGGACTGATGAGGACGAAGCCGGGGGGGGGTGGGGGGGGCAGTGATGAAGAGTTCGAGGAGGAGGAACCAGAGGAGATTCGTCTCCTCGAACACCACAGCGCTCTCCTTCAGTCCTCAAACCTCACCCGCGTGGACCAAATGGAGGTGCAGCAGGCTGGGGGAGGAGGAGGAGGAGGAGGAGGAGGATGTTATCGGGCCAGGTGGAGGCAGCTACCAGCACGTCGTGGCCCTGGCCCAGGCCCTCGTGGAACTGCGCCACCGCCGCTACGTCACTCCCAGGCAAGCCAGAGAGATCACCGCTCTCTGGCTGAAGTTGAGTGATTGGGACAAGGCAGCGGTCAAATTCCCCCCCCCGTCACCAGGGCCGGCTTGTCCAAGGCCGATTCCGGACCACCCAGCGGCACGCTCACATGCCAGGGGTGTGGATAGTGTGAAGCGGTAAGCAGTCACAATAAATTTCCAAGCTTTTTTTGGTTCTTGTCCTGTCCTGTCAGTCACTAATTAACTCACTGACTCACTCTCTCTCTCTCTCTCTCTCTCTCTCTCTCTCTCTCTGTCTATGTAGTGCGGTCCTGGGCAAGGGGGGCGGGAGCGGCGCAGTCTCCCGATGTGTCGAGGCTTGTGGAGGCTGTCCTGCTGGACCTCAGCATCCTCCACTGCAGCGAGGGCAGGAAGATTGCCGGGGTCTGGATTCCTCGCTGGGGTGCCGTCATGAGGGACTATCTAACAATTCGCGAGAATGTTTATAGTTGTGCAGCCCTCATGACGAGCACCCGCATCCAGCTATATGATGTCAATCGGCGGACCCTGACGCAATGGTAAGACCTGATCCTTTCTCTCACATCTGATTTGAAGTGGCACTGTGTGAGTGTGTGTGTGTGATGTCATGATTACTAATGTGCATTTGTTACATTCTGTTTTTTAAGGCACAACCAGAGGAGCAAGGCCATGATGAGGGACACCATCACCATTGCAGTCCTGGGGCCCAGCACTCCCCAGACTGCAGCGGAGCCCCTGCCTGCCCCACCGACTGTGCTGCAGCAGCCTGAGCAGCCAGACCAGCCCCTCCAGCACCGCCTGCCCACGGACGCTTCTGGTCCTGGACCTCATCGTCGCCAGCTCCTCCACTGCCTACTCCTCCTCCTCATCAGCCACCCCACAAGCCTCCAGCGCGGACGCCGTCCTGTCCACCAGCGTCAGCGCGGAGGCCGGTGACATCCCCTCCACAGCCACAGCTGCCACTGCTCCACCAGTGCCAAGGAACACCGCCTGGAGGCGCAAGCTCCAGGAGGAGAAAGAGCGTTGTGCCGGGAGCTGGGAGAACACTTAAAACCAGCAAAGAAGGTCTCCCACTTTAACTGCAGGCGCAGTGGCCAACCGAAGACGCGGGCGTTTGGCCACAGCCGCTACAAGAAGGAGACCTTCTGCTCCCGGGCCGAGGGGAAAGGGAGAACTGTGGAGCAGTGGCTGGCAGAGGTGAAGGGGCGTGATGGAGCAGCCCCCCCTGCCTGAGCGAACACTTCACTTTTGTGTGTGTGTGTGTGTGAGTGAGTGATGGGGCGGCTCCCCTCTCTGAGCGAACGCTTTGTGTGTGTGTGTGTGTGTGTTTGGGAGGGAGGGATTTGTAAATATTGTGTATATAGTGTATTTAGTTTGTCAATTATGTTTGCTAAATAAATATTGTGTATATAGTTGTCTTATATAAGATATTCCTTTATTTGTCCCACAATGGGGAAATTCCAATATATATCTATATAGTTGTATATTGCTGTCTTAATTGTTTTTGTTTTAAATAAACTTTTCTTTTTTAAACCAATGCTTTCTCCTGCTTCTTTCGGTCTTTAAGAAATTAAATAAATATAGGGAAGACTAGGTATCTAGACTAGGTGCCTGATATCACTAAATTCCCACAGGTAACAGTCACACAATACATCATTCCCTCTCCTCACTTAAAACTAGGGTCAAGGGGTCAACCCAGGGTCAGGTTCAAAGGTTTACCTAGAGACTAGGTGAGAATGGGCCTCAAATGGACACTGTAAAACAACAGGGGGTGCTGAGGGTTTAGTTGGACAGAATGGAAGGCAGAAAAGCAACGCGGAAAACCAAACACGTCACTTCATTAGGTTTGTTAGAAATATACTTTGTTAAACTGCATCTGTGTTTCTATGTACCTTGACTAACAGAGTTCTGTATTGTATTTGTATTTAAGTGGACTACGACTGCACATCCTCCTCCTCCTCCTCCTCCTCCAGCTCCTCTCCTTGACGGCTTCAGGCAGCAGAGCCAGTGGCGGGGACCAGCAAGCCCACCCGTTGCACTGTGTACAGGCGCAAAATTAAAGCAGCAAAAGACAAAAAAGTCCTCCAAAGTACCAGGGGAAAGCCACAGCACAAACCTGGTGACCCCTGCAACATCCGTGGCCAAGCATGCACGGTGGATGGTGGCCACACTTACCTCAAGGGCCAATACTTTTGTGCTGTGGAAGAGGGCCCTGGAGGACGCACAGTGCAAGAGTAGATCAGGGAACAGCTTGGCCCTGGTGAGCTACAGAAGCTCCCCAGAACAACAGCCTGGAACCTCAAACAGAGGCATGAGAAACCAGAGAAACCAGGTGGGAAAGTGAGGAAGCCCCACAAACTGCGGATCTGCCAACTCTGTGGCCAGCCACAGCAGAAAGACTTTGGCCACAGCCAATATGGGGGAGAGCACTTCTGTGCTTTCTATGAAGGGAAGACTGTGGAGCTGTGGCTGGCTGAGAAGAGTTTAAAAAGACATTAAAAGTTTTTTTTTTTAAATATTTACTGTACTATTATCCAAGCACCTTATATGTTTCATCTGTTCACTGCACCTTATATTTTTTATTTTTAGTTTGCACTGCAATTATACTGGTTATTTATCCATTTTTTATATTGCATTCTATGTTGATTTTTTTGATATGTCTGTGTGTTGTTACTGTGTGTAATGCTGCTGCTACATTGCACTTTCCCAGCTTATCTATTATACATTTTGACCATTCCTAATAAATATTGAATTGATTAAAACCTTGTCATGTCTATTTAAATACTTTTTAACTTGACTTTTTAAACCTGGAGCCATTCAGGAGGCCAAAACGATACAAATATTAATGCACATTTAACAAAACAGGTCTCCTTGCTTTAAATGCGTGCAGGGGCCTTTAATTCGCCATATGATAAGTAACCATGTGCTCGGGATGACGTCGAACAACAGCTGAGAAAACAAGCTTTTTCACACAAGCTGCCATTCTCTTCCAGAAGCACCTATCTGCCAGTTTCCACCTCAGGAAGCTTCACAGCAGTGACTTGTACATTATAGAGTGGTTTTCTGTGTTCCAAATGCAGTTACGCTTTTTCGACAAAAGAGGGCAGACTTGACCACAGAATAATTCATTCTGGACTTGCAAAGCTTCACAGTGGCATAATTAAAGTGATGCATAAGTGGTTTGGTGTGGCTCTCTCACTTAGTTCAGCTGTAATGGACAAAACTATTAAAAGTGACTTTTTTGCGGTTCACATGTAATTCTGGCTTTTTCCTGTTTCACATGCAATTCTGTGGGACTTTGGTGTTTTTCCACCTAAGTGTGCCGAATGAGCTTCTCAGGCTGAGAAAACAAGCTTTTTCACACAAGCTGCCGTTCTCTTCCAGAAGCACCTATCTGCCAGTTTCCACCTCAGGAAGCTTCACAGCGTCGACTTGTACATTATAGAGTGGTTTGGTGTGGCTCTCTCACTTAGTTTGGCTGTAATGAACAAAACTATTAAAAGTGACTTTTTTGCGTTTCCCATGTAATTCTTGCTTTTTCCTGTTTCACATGCAATTCTGTGGGACTTTGGTGTTTTTCCACATAAGTGTGCCAGGCTGAAAAAACAAGCTTTTTCACACAAGCTGCCATTCTCTTCCAGAAGCACCTATCTGCCAGTTTCCACCTCAGGAAGCTTCACAGCGGTGACTTGTACATTATGGAGTGGTTTGGTGTGGGTCTCTCACTTAGTTTGGTTGTAATACACAAAACTATTAAAAGTGACTTTTTTGCGTTTCCCATGTAATTCTGGCTTTTTCGTTTTACATGCAATTCTGTGGGACTTTGGTGTTTTTCCACCCAAGTGTGACAGGCTGAGAAAACAAGCTTTTTCACACAAGCTGCCACTATCTTCCAGAAGCATTTATCTGCCAGTTTCCACCTCAGGAAGCTTCACAGCGACGACTTGTACATTATAGAGTGGTTTGGTGTGGCTCTCTCACTTAGTTTGGCTGTAATGGACAAAAATATTAAAAGTGACTTTTTTGCGTTTCCCATGTAATTCTGGCTTTTTCCTGTTTCACATGCAATTCTGTGGGACTTTGGTGTTTTTCCACATGAGTGTGCCAGGCTGAAAAAACAAGCTTTTTCACACAAGCTGCCATTCTCTTCCAGATGCACCTATCTGCCAGTTTCCACCTCAGGAAGCTTCACAGCGGTGACTTGTACATTATAGAGTGGTTTGATGTGGCTCTCTCACTTAGTTTGGCTGTAATGAACAAAACTATTAAAAGTGACTTTTTTGCGTTTACCATGTAATTCTTGCTTTTTCCTGTTTCACATGCAATTCTGTGGGACTTTGGTGTTTTTCCACATGAGTGTGCCAGGCTGAAAAAACAAGCTTTTTCACACAAGCTGCCATTCTCTTCCAGAAGCACCTATCTGCCAGTTTCCACCTCAGGAAGCTTCACAGCGGTGACTTGTACATTATAGAGTGGTTTTCTGTGTTCCAAATGCAGTTATGCTTTTTCGACAAAAGAGGGCACACTTGACCACAGAATAATTCATTCTGGACTTGCAAAGCTTCACAGTGGCATAATTAAAGTGATGCATAAGTGGTTTGGTGTGGCTCTCTCACTTAGTTCAGCTGTAATGGACAAAAATATTAAAAGTGACTTTTTTGCATTTCCCATGTAATTCTGGCTTTTTCCTGTTTCACATTCAATTCTGTGGGACTTTGGTGTTTTTCCACCTAAGTGTGCCAGGCTGAGAAAACAAGCTTTTTCACACAAGCTGCCATTCTCTTCCAGAAGCACCTATCTGCCAGTTTCCACCTCAGGAAGCTTCACAGCGGCATCCTGAAGATGATTGGACACCCTCCTCAGAGGATGACAGCAACACCACTGATGAGGAGTACCAGCCAGTGCCTGATTCCTCTTCCTCAGGGGAAGAGGACGATACAGACACAGCGGTGGAGGCCGAGCAGCTGATGGCAGAGACAGTGGAGCCAGGGTGAGTGGATGTCTCATCATTGGAAAATTATGTGGTTTCACACTGCTGAAGAGACACTGCACTTACAATCCAGTACCCACTGGTATCACCCCAGGGCCCACCCTTTATGCAGTTGCACGCATCAGCAACCTGAGTTCTACCCCTTATCTGTCAGTTTCCACCTCAGAAAGCTTCACAGCGGTGAATTTTACATTATAGAATGGTTTTCTGTGTTCCAACTGCAGTTACGCCTTTTCGACAAAAGAGGGAATACTTGACCACAGAATAATTCATTTTGGACTTGCAAAGCTTTCACAGTGGCATAATTAAAGTGATGGATGAAGTGGTTTGGTGTGGCTCTCTCATTTAGTTTGACTGTAATGGACAAAACTATGAAAATTGACTATTTTGCGTTTCCCATGTAATTCTGGCTTTTTCCTGTTTCACATGCAATTCTGTGGGACTTTGGTGTTTTTCCACCTAAGTGTGCCGAATGAGCTTCTCAGGCTGAGAAAACAAGCTTTTTAACACAAGCTGCCATTCTCTTCCAGAAGCACCTATCTGCCAGTTTCCACCTCAGGAAGCTTCACAGCGGCGACTTGTACATTATAGAGTGGTTTGGTGTGGCTCTCTCACTTAGTTTGGCTGTAATGCACAAAACTATTAAAAGTGACTCTTTTGCGTTTCCCATGTAATTCTGGCTTTTTCTTGTATCACATGCAATTCTGTGGGACTTTGGTGTATTTCCACCTAAGTGTGCCAAATGAGTTTCTTAGGCTGAGAAAACAAGCTTTTTCACACAAGCTGCCATTCTCTTCCAGAAGCACCTATGTGCCAGTTTCCACCTCAGGAAGCTTCACAGCGGCGACTTGTACATTATAGAGTGGTTTGGTGTGGCTCTCTCACTTAGTTTAGCTGTAATGGACAAAACTATTAACCGTCTGTACTCTATGCTGGCCGTTTGTGTCCAATTCACTTCCTTTTTTTTGACCATTTTAGCTGTGTTAATGCATATGGAATGTTATTGCCCAAGGGTCTGGATTTTTTCAGATTTTTTAATTTTCAAAACCTGCTCTTTAAATATGTCAATATTATACTGTATATCTCCAATTGTACCTCGTGGCTCTATCATGGACACTTTTGGCCAATTGAAACCCATGACAACATTTTTTTTAAAATTCCTTGTGATGTGCAGTATTAAATCATATAATTTTAGGTAAAATGGCTTTCATTCTAAACTCAACAATTGAAAATTTTAGTTTTTAATGTTTTCTACCAGATTATGTCATTTGTCCATTTTTTGCCAAGGGAGCAATTTCAGGTAATATTCTTAGTTTCCACTAGGGGCGTATGATGGCTTACTGCACTCCAATGGAGCAAATGAATGACACAATTTTGACATAGGTGTGATCTTAAGGATGTCAGATAATGATGTGTGTTTGTGCATGAAAAAAAATTTGCCTATAAATATGTATTTGCAAGATAGAGTGACATAAATTACAGTGTAGCATACCTCCAAGTTTCAGTGAATTTCTTTTGGTACAGGCTATTGAGCTTTGAGTTTCCAAGGCAAACTTGGCTTTGATGCACAAGTTGAAAACACCTGTAGCTTTGATCTTTTTGTAAAAGAATGCCACACACAACTACACAATAGCCCTTACATACTCAAATAGCTGCTCTCCAAAAAAAAAAAAAAAAAGGAACACAGGTCATCTTGACTTCGGGGTGAACAAAAACAAAGTCTGACAATGTTTATAAATCTGTCCTGGAGTTTATGCAGGTGCAGTCAGTACTAATGCTATAAGTGAGCCTAACAGCTCCCAGATCATTCTTTCTCTGGCAAGATGGCGAAAAGGTCATATTCACTGAATGAAGCACTTGAGTATGTGATGGGCTCGGTCAGGGAAGGTGGGGAGAAATCCTCTGCGCTTGAGGAGGAGACATCTTCTACCCAAGATAAGGACACGTCCTCTCCTGAAGATGAGGGGACACCCTCCTCAGAGGATGACAGCAACACCACTGATAAGGAGTACCAGCCAGTGCCTGATTCCTCTTCCTCAGGGGAAGAGGACGATACAGACACAGCGGTGGAGGCCGAGCAGCTGATGGCAGAGACAGTGGAGCCGGCGGGTGAGTGGACGTCTCATCATTGGAAAATTATGTGGTTTCACACTGCTGAAGAGACACTGCACTACAATCCAGTACCCACTGGTATCACCCCAGGGCCCACCCTTTATGCAGTTGCACGCATCAGCAACCTGAGTTCTGCCCCTTATCTGTCAGTTTCCACCTCAGAAAGCTTCACAGCGGTGAATTTTACATTATAGAGTGGTTTTCTGTGTTCCAACTGCAGTTACGCCTTTTCGACAAAAGAGGGAATACTTGACCACAGAATAATTCATTTTGGACTTGCAAAGCTTCACAGTGGCATAATTAAAGTGATGGATGAAGTGGTTTGGTGTGGCTCTCTCACTTAGTTTAGCTGTAATGGACAAAACTATGAAAAGTGACTTTTTTGCGTTTTCCATGTAATTCTGTCTTTTTCCTGTTTCACATGTAATTCTGTGGGACTTTGGTGTTTTTCCACCTAAGTGTGCCAGGCTGAGAAAACAAGCTTTTTCACACAAGCTGCCATTCTCTTCCAGAAGCACCTATCTGCCAGTTTCCACCTCAGGAAGCTTCACAGCGGCGACTTGTACATTATAGAGTGGTTTGGTGTGGCTCTCTCACTTAGTTTGGCTGTAATGGACAAAAATATTAAAAGTGACTTTTTTGCGTTTCCCATGTAATTCTGGCTTTTTGCTGTTTCACCTGCAATTCTGTGGGACTTTGGTGTTTTTCCACCTAAGTGTGCAGGGCTGAAAAAACAAGCTTTTTCACACAAGCTGCCATTCTCTTCCAGAAGCACCTATCTGCCAGTTTCCACCTCAGGAAGCTTTACAGCGGCATCCTGAAGATGATTGGACACCCTCCTCAGAGGATGACAGCAACACCACTGATGAGGAGTACCAGCCAGTGCCTGATTCCTCTTCCTCAGGGGAAGAGGACGATACAGACACAGTGGTGGAGGCCGAGCAGCTGATGGCAGAGACAGTGGAGCCGGCGGGTGAGTGGATGTCTCATCATTGGAAAATAATGTGGTTTCACACTGCTGAAGAGACACTGCACTACAATCTAGTACCCACTGGTATCACCCCAGGGCCCACCCTTTATGCAGTTGCACGCATCAGCAACCTGAGTTCTGCCCCTTATCTGTCAGTTTCCACCTCAGAAAGCTTCACAGCGGTGAATTTTACATTATAGAGTGGTTTTCTGTGTTCCAACTGCAGTTACGCCTTTTCGACAAAAGAGGGAATACTTGACCACAGAATAATTCATTTTGGACTTGCAAAGCTTCACAGTGGCATAATTAAAGTGATGGATGAAGTGGTTTGGTGTGGCTCTCTCACTTAGTTTAGCTGTAATGGACAAAACTATGAAAAGTGAATTTTTTGTGTTTCCCATGTAATACTGGCTTTTTCCTGTTTCACATGCAATTCTGTGGGACTTTGGTGTTTTTCCACCTAAGTGTGCCAGGCTGAGAAAACAAGCTTTTTCACACAAGCTGCCATTCTCTTCCAGAAGCACCTATCTGCCAGTTTCCACCTCAGGAAGCTTTACAGCGGCATCCTGAAGATGATTGGACACCCTCCTCAGAGGATGACAGCAACACCACTGATGAGGAGTACCAGCCAGTGCCTGATTCCTCTTCCTCAGGGGAAGAGGACGATACAGACACAGCGGTGGAGGCCGGGCAGCTGATGGCAGAGACAGTGGAGCCGGCGGGTGAGTGGATGTCTCATCATTGGAAAATTATGTGGTTTCACACTGCTGAAGAGACACTGCACTACAATCCAGTACCCACTGGTATCACCCCAGGGCCCACCCTTTATGCAGTTGCACGCATCAGCAACCTGAGTTCTGCCCCTTATCTGTCAGTTTCCACCTCAGAAAGCTTCACAGCGGTGAATTTTACTTTATACAGTGGTTTTCTGTGTTCCAACTGCAGTTACACCTTTTCGACAAAAGAGGGAATACTTGACCACAGAATAATTCATTTTGGACTTGCAAAGCTTCACAGTGGCATAATTAAAGTGATGGATGAAGTGGTTTGGTGTGGCTCTCTCACTTAGTTTAGCTGTAATGGACAAAACTATGAAAAGGGACTTTTTTGCGTTTTCCATGTAATTCTGTCTTTTTCCTGTTTCACATGTAATTCTGTGGGACTTTGGTGTTTTTCCACCTAAGTGTGCCAGGCTGAGAAAACAAGCTTTTTCACACAAGCTGCCATTCTCTTCCAGAAGCACCTATCTTCCAGTTTCCACCTCAGGAAGCTTTACAGCGGCATCCTGAAGATGATTGGACACCCTCCTCAGAGGATGACAGCAACACCACTGATGAGGAGTACCAGCCAGTGCCTGATTCCTCTTCCTCAGGGGAAGAGGACGATACAGACACAGCGGTGGAGGCCGAGCAGCTGATGGCAGAGACAGTGGAGCCGGCGGGTGAGTGGATGTCTCATCATTGGAAAATAATGTGGTTTCACACTGCTGAAGAGACACTGCACTACAATCTAGTACCCACTGGTATCACCCCAGGGCCCACCCTTTATGCAGTTGCACGCATCAGCAACCTGAGTTCTGCCCCTTATCTGTCAGTTTCCACCTCAGAAAGCTTCACAGCGGTGAATTTTACATTATAGAGTGGTTTTCTGTGTTCCAACTGCAGTTACGCCTTTTCGACAAAAGAGGGAATACTTGACCACAGAATAATTCATTTTGGACTTGCAAAGCTTCACAGTGGCATAATTAAAGTGATGGATGAAGTGGTTTGGTGTGGCTCTCTCACTTAGTTTAGCTGTAATGGACAAAACTATTAAAAATGACTTTTCTGCGTTTCCCATGTAATTCTGGCTTTTTCTTGTTTCACATGCAATTCTGGCTTTTTCTTGTTTCACATGCAATTCTGTGGGACTTTGGTGTTTTTCCACCTAAGTGTGCCGAATGAGCTTCTCAGGCTGAGAAAACAAGCTTTTTCACACAAGCTGCCATTCTCTTCCAGAAGAACCTATGTGCCAGTTTCCACCTCAGGAAGCCTCACAGCGGCGACTTGTACATTATAGAGTGGATTTGTGTGGGTCTGTCACTTAGTTTGGCTGTAATGCACAAAACTATTAAAAGTGACTTTTCTGCGTTTCCCATGTAATTCTGGCTTTTTCTTGTTTCACATGCAATTCTGTGGGACTTTGGTGTTTTTCCACCTAAGTGTGCCGAATGAGCTTCTCAGGCTGAGAAAACAAGCTTTTTCACACAAGCTGCCATTCTCTTCCAGAAGCACCTATCTGCCAGTTTCCACCTCAGGAAGCTTTACAGCGGCATCCTGAAGATGATTGGACACCCTCCTCAGAGGATGACAGCAACACCACTGATGAGGAGTACCAGCCAGTGCCTGATTCCTCTTCCTCAGGGGAAGAGGACGATACAGACACAGCGGTGGAGGCCGAGCAGCTGATGGCAGAGACAGTGGAGCCGGCGGGTGAGTGGATGTCTCATCATTGGAAAATTATGTGGTTTCACACTGCTGAAGAGACACTGCACTACAATCCAGTACCCACTGGTATCACCCCAGGGCCCACCCTTTATGCAGTTGCACGCATCAGCAACCTGAGTTCTGCCCCTTATCTGTCAGTTTCCACCTCAGAAAGCTTCACAGCGGTGAATTTTACATTATATAGTGGTTTTCTGTGTTCCAACTGCAGTTACGCCTTTTCGACAAAAGAGGGAATACTTGACCACAGAATAATTCATTTTGGACTTGCAAAGCTTCACAGTGGCATAATTAAAGTGATGGATGAAGTGGTTTGGTGTGGCTCTCTCACTTAGTTTAGCTGTAATGGACAAAACTATGAAAAGTGAATTTTTTGCGTTTCCCATGTAATACTGGCTTTTTCCTGATTCACATGCAATTCTGTGGGACTTTGGTGTTTTTCCACCTAAGTGTGCAGGGCTGAAAAAACAAGCTTTTTCACACAAGCTGCCATTCTCTTCCAGAAGCACCTATCTGCCAGTTTCCACCTCAGGAAGCTTTACAGCGGCATCCTGAAGATGATTGGACACCCTCCTCAGAGGATGACAGCAACACCACTGATGAGGAGTACCAGCCAGTGCCTGATTCCTCTTCCTCAGGGGAAGAGGACGATACAGACACAGCGGTGGAGGCCGAGCAGCTGATGGCAGAGACAGTGGAGCCGGCGGGTGAGTGGATGTCTCATCATTGGAAAATAATGTGGTTTCACACTGCTGAAGAGACACTGCACTACAATCTAGTACCCACTGGTATCACCCCAGGGCCCACCCTTTATGCAGTTGCACGCATCAGCAACCTGAGTTCTGCCCCTTATCTGTCAGTTTCCACCTCAGAAAGCTTCACAAAGGTGAATTTTACATTATACAGTGGTTTTCTGTGTTCCAACTGCAGTTACACCTTTTCGACAAAAGAGGGAATACTTGACCATAGAATAATTCATTTTGGACTTGCAAAGCTTCACAGTGGCATAATTAAAGTGATGGATGAAGTGGTTTGGTGTGGCTCTCTCACTTAGTTTAGCTGTAATGGACAAAACTATGAAAAGGGACTTTTTGCGTTTTCCATGTAATTCTGTCTTTTTCCTGTTTCACATGTAATTCTGTGGGACTTTGGTGTTTTTCCACCTAAGTGTGCCAGGCTGAGAAAACAAGCTTTTTCACACAAGCTGCCATTCTCTTCCAGAAGCACCTATCTTCCAGTTTCCACCTCAGGAAGCTTCACAGCGGCGACTTGTACATTATAGAGTGGTTTGGTGTGGCTCTCTCACTTAGTTTGGCTGTAATGGACAAAAATATTAAAAGTTACTTTTTTGCGTTTCCCATGTAATTCTGGCTTTTTGCTGTTTCACATGCAATTCTGTGGGACTTTGGTGTTTTTCCACCTAAGTGTGCAGGGCTGAAAAAACAAGCTTTTTCACACAAGCTGCCATTCTCTTCCAGAAGCACCTATCTGCCAGTTTCCACCTCAGGAAGCTTTACAGCGGCATCCTGAAGATGATTGGACACCCTCCTCAGAGGACGACAGCAACACCACTGATGAGGAGTACCAGCCAGTGCCTGATTCCTCTTCCTCAGGGGAAGAGGACGATACAGACACAGCGGTGGAGGCCGAGCAGCTGATGGCAGAGACAGTGGAGCCGGCGGGTGAGTGGATGTCTCATCATTGGAAAATAATGTGGTTTCACACTGCTGAAGAGACACTGCACTACAATCTAGTACCCACTGGTATCACCCCAGGGCCCACCCTTTATGCAGTTGCACGCATCAGCAACCTGAGTTCTGCCCCTTATCTGTCAGTTTCCACCTCAGAAAGCTTCACAGCGGTGAATTTTACATTATAGAGTGGTTTTCTGTGTTCCAACTGCAGTTACGCCTTTTCGACAAAAGAGGGAATACTTGACCACAGAATAATTCATTTTGGACTTGCAAAGCTTCACAGTGGCATAATTAAAGTGATGGATGAAGTGGTTTGGTGTGGCTCTCTCACTTAGTTTAGCTGTAATGGACAAAACTATTAAAAATGACTTTTCTGCGTTTCCCATGTAATTCTGGCTTTTTCTTGTTTCACATGCAATTCTGGCTTTTTCTTGTTTCACATGCAATTCTGTGGGACTTTGGTGTTTTTCCACCTAAGTGTGCCGAATGAGCTTCTCAGGCTGAGAAAACAAGCTTTTTCACACAAGCTGCCATTCTCTTCCAGAAGAACCTATGTGCCAGTTTCCACCTCAGGAAGCCTCACAGCGGCGACTTGTACATTATAGAGTGGATTTGTGTGGGTCTGTCACTTAGTTTGGCTGTAATGCACAAAACTATTAAAAGTGACTTTTCTGCGTTTCCCATGTAATTCTGGCTTTTTCTTGTTTCACATGCAATTCTGTGGGACTTTGGTGTTTTTCCACCTAAGTGTGCCGAATGAGCTTGTCAGACTGAGAAAACAAGTTTTTTCACACAAGCTGCCATTCTCTTCCAGAAGCACCTATCTGCCAGTTTCCACCTCAGGAAGCTTCACAGCGGTGACTTGTACATTATAGAGTGGTTCTCTGTGTTCCAACTGAAATTACACTTTTTAGACAGAAGAGGGCACACTTGACCACAGAATAATTCATTCTGGACTTGCAAAGCTTCACAGTGGCATTATGAAATTGATGCATGAAATGGTTTGGTGTGGCTCTCTCACAAAGTTCAGCTGTAATGGACAAAACTATTAAAAGTGACTTTTTTGCGTTTCCCATGTAATTCTGTCTTTTCCTGTTTCACATGCAATTCTGTGGGACTTTGGTGTTTTTCCACCTAAGTGTGCCAAATGAGCTTCTCAGGCTGAGAAAACAAGCTTTTTGACACAAGCTGCCATTCTCTTCCAGAAGCACCTATGTGCCAGTTTCCACCTCAGGAAGCCTCACAGCGGCGACTTGTACATTATAGAGTGGTTTTGTGTGGCTCTGTCACTTAGTTTGGCCGTAATGCACAAAACTATTAAAAATGACTTTTCTGCGTTTCCCATGTAATTCTGGCTTTTTCTTGTTTCACATGCAATTCTGGCTTTTTCTTGTTTCACATGCAATTCTGTGGGACTTTGGTGTTTTTCCACCTAAGTGTGCCAGGCTGAGAAAACAAGCTTTTTCACACAAGCTGCCATTCTCTTCCAGAAGCACCTATCTGTCAGTTTCCACCTCAGGAAGCCTCACAGCGGCGACTTGTACATTATAGAGTGGATTTGTGTGGCTCTGTCACTTAGTTTGGCTGTAATGCACAAAACTATTAAAAGTGACTTTTCTGCGTTTCCCATGTAATTCTGGCTTTTTCTTGTTTCACATGCAATTCTGTGTGACTTTGGTGTTTTTCCACCTAAGTGTGCCGAATGAGCTTCTCAGGCTGAGAAAACAAGCTTTTTCACACAAGCTGCCATTCTCTTCCAGAAGCACCTATCTGTCAGTTTCCACCTCAGGAAGCCTCACAGCGGCGACTTGTACATTATAGAGTGGATTTGTGTGGCTCTGTCACTTAGTTTGGCTGTAATGCACAAAACTATTAAAAGTGACTTTTCTTCGTTTCCCATGTAATTCTGGCTTTTTCTTGTTTCACATGCAATTCTGTGGGACTTTGGTGTTTTTCCACCTAAGTGTGCCGAATGAGCTTGTCAGACTGAGAAAACAAGCTTTTTCACACAAGCTGCCATTCTCTTCCAGAAGCACCTATCTGCCAGTTTCCACCTCAGGAAGCTTCACAGCGGTGACTTGTACATTATAGAGTGGTTCTCTGTGTTCCAACTGAAATTACACTTTTTAGACAGAAGAGGGCACACTTGACCATAGAATAATTCATTTTGGACTTGCAAAGCTTCACAGTGGCATAATTAAAGTGATGGATGAAGTGGTTTGGTGTGGCTCTCTCACTTAGTTTAGCTGTAATGGACAAAACTATGAAAAGTGACTTTTTGCGTTTTCCATGTAATTCTGTCTTTTTCCTGTTTCACATGTAATTCTGTGGGACTTTGATGTTTTTCCACCTAAGTGTGCATTCCAGGCTGAGAAAACAAGCTTTTTCACACAAGCTGCCATTCTCTTCCAGAAGCACCTATCTGCCAGTTTCCACCTCAGGAAGCTTCACAGCGGCGACTTGTACATTATAGAGTGGTTTGGTGTGGCTCTCTCACTTAGTTTGGCTGTAATGGACAAAAATATTAAAAGTGACTTTTTTTCGTTTCCCATGTAATTCTGGCTTTTTGCTGTTTCACATGCAATTCTGTGGGACTTTGGTGTTTTTCCACCTAAGTGTGCAGGGCTGAAAAAACAAGCTTTTTCACACAAGCTGCCATTCTCTTCCAGAAGCACCTATCTGCCAGTTTCCACCTCAGGAAGCTTTACAGCGGCATCCTGAAGATGATTGGACACCCTCCTCAGAGGATGACAGCAACACCACTGATGAGGAGTACCAGCCAGTGCCTGATTCCTCTTCCTCAGGGGAAGAGGACGATACAGACACAGCGGTGGAGGCCGAGCAGCTGATGGCAGAGACAGTGGAGCCGGCGGGTGAGTGGATGTCTCATCATTGGAAAATTATGTGGTTTCACACTGCTGAAGAGACACTGCACTACAATCCAGTACCCACTGGTATCACCCCAGGGCCCACCCTTTATGCAGTTGCACGCATCAGCAACCTGAGTTCTGCCCCTTATCTGTCAGTTTCCACCTCAGAAAGCTTCACAGCGGTGAATTTTACATTATATAGTGGTTTTCTGTGTTCCAACTGCAGTTACGCCTTTTCGACAAAAGAGGGAATACTTGACCACAGAATAATTCATTTTGGACTTGCAAAGCTTCACAGTGGCATAATTAAAGTGATGGATGAAGTGGTTTGGTGTGGCTCTCTCACTTAGTTTAGCTGTAATGGACAAAACTATGAAAAGTGAATTTTTTGCGTTTCCCATGTAATACTGGCTTTTTCCTGATTCACATGCAATTCTGTGGGACTTTGGTGTTTTTCCACCTAAGTGTGCAGGGCTGAAAAAACAAGCTTTTTCACACAAGCTGCCATTCTCTTCCAGAAGCACCTATCTGCCAGTTTCCACCTCAGGAAGCTTTACAGCGGCATCCTGAAGATGATTGGACACCCTCCTCAGAGGATGACAGCAACACCACTGATGAGGAGTACCAGCCAGTGCCTGATTCCTCTTCCTCAGGGGAAGAGGACGATACAGACACAGCGGTGGAGGCCGAGCAGCTGATGGCAGAGACAGTGGAGCCGGCGGGTGAGTGGATGTCTCATCATTGGAAAATAATGTGGTTTCACACTGCTGAAGAGACACTGCACTACAATCTAGTACCCACTGGTATCACCCCAGGGCCCACCCTTTATGCAGTTGCACGCATCAGCAACCTGAGTTCTGCCCCTTATCTGTCAGTTTCCACCTCAGAAAGCTTCACAAAGGTGAATTTTACATTATACAGTGGTTTTCTGTGTTCCAACTGCAGTTACACCTTTTCGACAAAAGAGGGAATACTTGACCATAGAATAATTCATTTTGGACTTGCAAAGCTTCACAGTGGCATAATTAAAGTGATGGATGAAGTGGTTTGGTGTGGCTCTCTCACTTAGTTTAGCTGTAATGGACAAAACTATGAAAAGGGACTTTTTGCGTTTTCCATGTAATTCTGTCTTTTTCCTGTTTCACATGTAATTCTGTGGGACTTTGGTGTTTTTCCACCTAAGTGTGCCAGGCTGAGAAAACAAGCTTTTTCACACAAGCTGCCATTCTCTTCCAGAAGCACCTATCTTCCAGTTTCCACCTCAGGAAGCTTCACAGCGGCGACTTGTACATTATAGAGTGGTTTGGTGTGGCTCTCTCACTTAGTTTGGCTGTAATGGACAAAAATATTAAAAGTTACTTTTTTGCGTTTCCCATGTAATTCTGGCTTTTTGCTGTTTCACATGCAATTCTGTGGGACTTTGGTGTTTTTCCACCTAAGTGTGCAGGGCTGAAAAAACAAGCTTTTTCACACAAGCTGCCATTCTCTTCCAGAAGCACCTATCTGCCAGTTTCCACCTCAGGAAGCTTTACAGCGGCATCCTGAAGATGATTGGACACCCTCCTCAGAGGACGACAGCAACACCACTGATGAGGAGTACCAGCCAGTGCCTGATTCCTCTTCCTCAGGGGAAGAGGACGATACAGACACAGCGGTGGAGGCCGAGCAGCTGATGGCAGAGACAGTGGAGCCGGCGGGTGAGTGGATGTCTCATCATTGGAAAATAATGTGGTTTCACACTGCTGAAGAGACACTGCACTACAATCTAGTACCCACTGGTATCACCCCAGGGCCCACCCTTTATGCAGTTGCACGCATCAGCAACCTGAGTTCTGCCCCTTATCTGTCAGTTTCCACCTCAGAAAGCTTCACAGCGGTGAATTTTACATTATAGAGTGGTTTTCTGTGTTCCAACTGCAGTTACGCCTTTTCGACAAAAGAGGGAATACTTGACCACAGAATAATTCATTTTGGACTTGCAAAGCTTCACAGTGGCATAATTAAAGTGATGGATGAAGTGGTTTGGTGTGGCTCTCTCACTTAGTTTAGCTGTAATGGACAAAACTATTAAAAATGACTTTTCTGCGTTTCCCATGTAATTCTGGCTTTTTCTTGTTTCACATGCAATTCTGGCTTTTTCTTGTTTCACATGCAATTCTGTGGGACTTTGGTGTTTTTCCACCTAAGTGTGCCGAATGAGCTTCTCAGGCTGAGAAAACAAGCTTTTTCACACAAGCTGCCATTCTCTTCCAGAAGAACCTATGTGCCAGTTTCCACCTCAGGAAGCCTCACAGCGGCGACTTGTACATTATAGAGTGGATTTGTGTGGGTCTGTCACTTAGTTTGGCTGTAATGCACAAAACTATTAAAAGTGACTTTTCTGCGTTTCCCATGTAATTCTGGCTTTTTCTTGTTTCACATGCAATTCTGTGGGACTTTGGTGTTTTTCCACCTAAGTGTGCCGAATGAGCTTGTCAGACTGAGAAAACAAGTTTTTTCACACAAGCTGCCATTCTCTTCCAGAAGCACCTATCTGCCAGTTTCCACCTCAGGAAGCTTCACAGCGGTGACTTGTACATTATAGAGTGGTTCTCTGTGTTCCAACTGAAATTACACTTTTTAGACAGAAGAGGGCACACTTGACCACAGAATAATTCATTCTGGACTTGCAAAGCTTCACAGTGGCATTATGAAATTGATGCATGAAATGGTTTGGTGTGGCTCTCTCACAAAGTTCAGCTGTAATGGACAAAACTATTAAAAGTGACTTTTTTGCGTTTCCCATGTAATTCTGTCTTTTTCCTGTTTCACATGCAATTCTGTGGGACTTTGGTGTTTTTCCACCTAAGTGTGCCAAATGAGCTTCTCAGGCTGAGAAAACAAGCTTTTGACACAAGCTGCCATTCTCTTCCAGAAGCACCTATGTGCCAGTTTCCACCTCAGGAAGCCTCACAGCGGCGACTTGTACATTATAGAGTGGTTTTGTGTGGCTCTGTCACTTAGTTTGGCCGTAATGCACAAAACTATTAAAAGTGACTTTTCTGCGTTTCCCATGTAATTCTGGCTTTTTCTTGTTTCACATGCAATTCTGGCTTTTTCTTGTTTCACATGCAATTCTGTGGGACTTTGGTGTTTTTCCACCTAAGTGTGCCAGGCTGAGAAAACAAGCTTTTTCACACAAGCTGCCATTCTCTTCCAGAAGCACCTATCTGTCAGTTTCCACCTCAGGAAGCCTCACAGCGGCGACTTGTACATTATAGAGTGGATTTGTGTGGCTCTGTCACTTAGTTTGGCTGTAATGCACAAAACTATTAAAAGTGACTTTTCTGCGTTTCCCATGTAATTCTGGCTTTTTCTTGTTTCACATGCAATTCTGTGTGACTTTGGTGTTTTTCCACCTAAGTGTGCCGAATGAGCTTCTCAGGCTGAGAAAACAAGCTTTTTCACACAAGCTGCCATTCTCTTCCAGAAGCACCTATCTGTCAGTTTCCACCTCAGGAAGCCTCACAGCGGCGACTTGTACATTATAGAGTGGATTTGTGTGGCTCTGTCACTTAGTTTGGCTGTAATGCACAAAACTATTAAAAGTGACTTTTCTTCGTTTCCCATGTAATTCTGGCTTTTTCTTGTTTCACATGCAATTCTGTGGGACTTTGGTGTTTTTCCACCTAAGTGTGCCGAATGAGCTTGTCAGACTGAGAAAACAAGCTTTTTCACACAAGCTGCCATTCTCTTCCAGAAGCACCTATCTGCCAGTTTCCACCTCAGGAAGCTTCACAGCGGTGACTTGTACATTATAGAGTGGTTCTCTGTGTTCCAACTGAAATTACACTTTTTAGACAGAAGAGGGCACACTTGACCATAGAATAATTCATTTTGGACTTGCAAAGCTTCACAGTGGCATAATTAAAGTGATGGATGAAGTGGTTTGGTGTGGCTCTCTCACTTAGTTTAGCTGTAATGGACAAAACTATGAAAAGTGACTTTTTTGCGTTTTCCATGTAATTCTGTCTTTTCCTGTTTCACATGTAATTCTGTGGGACTTTGATGTTTTTCCACCTAAGTGTGCCAGGCTGAGAAAACAAGCTTTTTCACACAAGCTGCCATTCTCTTCCAGAAGCACCTATCTGCCAGTTTCCACCTCAGGAAGCTTCACAGCGGCGACTTGTACATTATAGAGTGGTTTGGTGTGGCTCTCTCACTTAGTTTGGCTGTAATGGACAAAAATATTAAAAGTGACTTTTTTTCGTTTCCCATGTAATTCTGGCTTTTTGCTGTTTCACATGCAATTCTGTGGGACTTTGGTGTTTTTCCACCTAAGTGTGCAGGGCTGAAAAAACAAGCTTTTTCACACAAGCTGCCATTCTCTTCCAGAAGCACCTATCTGCCAGTTTCCACCTCAGGAAGCTTTACAGCGGCATCCTGAAGATGATTGGACACCCTCCTCAGAGGATGACAGCAACACCACTGATGAGGAGTACCAGCCAGTGCCTGATTCCTCTTCCTCAGGGGAAGAGGACGATACAGACACAGCGGTGGAGGCCGAGCAGCTGATGGCAGAGACAGTGGAGCCGGCGGGTGAGTGGATGTCTCATCATTGGAAAATAATGTGGTTTCACACTGCTGAAGAGACACTGCACTACAATCTAGTACCCACTGGTATCACCCCAGGGCCCACCCTTTATGCAGTTGCACGCATCAGCAACCTGAGTTCTGCCCCTTATCTGTCAGTTTCCACCTCAGAAAGCTTCACAAAGGTGAATTTTACATTATACAGTGGTTTTCTGTGTTCCAACTGCAGTTACACCTTTTCGACAAAAGAGGGAATACTTGACCATAGAATAATTCATTTTGGACTTGCAAAGCTTCACAGTGGCATAATTAAAGTGATGGATGAAGTGGTTTGGTGTGGCTCTCTCACTTAGTTTAGCTGTAATGGACAAAACTATGAAAAGGGACTTTTTTGCGTTTTCCATGTAATTCTGTCTTTTCCTGTTTCACATGTAATTCTGTGGGACTTTGGTGTTTTTCCACCTAAGTGTGCCAGGCTGAGAAAACAAGCTTTTTCACACAAGCTGCCATTCTCTTCCAGAAGCACCTATCTTCCAGTTTCCACCTCAGGAAGCTTCACAGCGGCGACTTGTACATTATAGAGTGGTTTGGTGTGGCTCTCTCACTTAGTTTGGCTGTAATGGACAAAAATATTAAAAGTTACTTTTGCGTTTCCCATGTAATTCTGGCTTTTTGCTGTTTCACATGCAATTCTGTGGGACTTTGGTGTTTTTCCACCTAAGTGTGCAGGGCTGAAAAAACAAGCTTTTTCACACAAGCTGCCATTCTCTTCCAGAAGCACCTATCTGCCAGTTTCCACCTCAGGAAGCTTTACAGCGGCATCCTGAAGATGATTGGACACCCTCCTCAGAGGACGACAGCAACACCACTGATGAGGAGTACCAGCCAGTGCCTGATTCCTCTTCCTCAGGGGAAGAGGACGATACAGCACAGCGGTGGAGGCCGAGCAGCTGATGGCAGAGACAGTGGAGCCGGCGGGTGAGTGGATGTCTCATCATTGGAAAATAATGTGGTTTCACACTGCTGAAGAGACACTGCACTACAATCTAGTACCCACTGGTATCACCCCAGGGCCCACCCTTTATGCAGTTGCACGCATCAGCAACCTGAGTTCTGCCCCTTATCTGTCAGTTTCCACCTCAGAAAGCTTCACAGCGGTGAATTTTACATTATAGAGTGGTTTTCTGTGTTCCAACTGCAGTTACGCCTTTTCGACAAAAGAGGGAATACTTGACCACAGAATAATTCATTTTGGACTTGCAAAGCTTCACAGTGGCATAATTAAAGTGATGGATGAAGTGGTTTGGTGTGGCTCTCTCACTTAGTTTAGCTGTAATGGACAAAACTATTAAAAATGACTTTTCTGCGTTTCCCATGTAATTCTGGCTTTTTCTTGTTTCACATGCAATTCTGGCTTTTTCTTGTTTCACATGCAATTCTGTGGGACTTTGGTGTTTTTCCACCTAAGTGTGCCGAATGAGCTTCTCAGGCTGAGAAAACAAGCTTTTTCACACAAGCTGCCATTCTCTTCCAGAAGAACCTATGTGCCAGTTTCCACCTCAGGAAGCCTCACAGCGGCGACTTGTACATTATAGAGTGGATTTGTGTGGGTCTGTCACTTAGTTTGGCTGTAATGCACAAAACTATTAAAAGTGACTTTTCTGCGTTTCCCATGTAATTCTGGCTTTTTCTTGTTTCACATGCAATTCTGTGGGACTTTGGTGTTTTTCCACCTAAGTGTGCCGAATGAGCTTGTCAGACTGAGAAAACAAGTTTTTTCACACAAGCTGCCATTCTCTTCCAGAAGCACCTATCTGCCAGTTTCCACCTCAGGAAGCTTCACAGCGGTGACTTGTACATTATAGAGTGGTTCTCTGTGTTCCAACTGAAATTACACTTTTTAGACAGAAGAGGGCACACTTGACCACAGAATAATTCATTCTGGACTTGCAAAGCTTCACAGTGGCATTATGAAATTGATGCATGAAATGGTTTGGTGTGGCTCTCTCACAAAGTTCAGCTGTAATGGACAAAACTATTAAAAGTGACTTTTTTGCGTTTCCCATGTAATTCTGTCTTTTTCCTGTTTCACATGCAATTCTGTGGGACTTTGGTGTTTTTCCACCTAAGTGTGCCAAATGAGCTTCTCAGGCTGAGAAAACAAGCTTTTTGACACAAGCTGCCATTCTCTTCCAGAAGCACCTATGTGCCAGTTTCCACCTCAGGAAGCCTCACAGCGGCGACTTGTACATTATAGAGTGGTTTTGTGTGGCTCTGTCACTTAGTTTGGCCGTAATGCACAAAACTATTAAAAATGACTTTTCTGCGTTTCCCATGTAATTCTGGCTTTTTCTTGTTTCACATGCAATTCTGGCTTTTTCTTGTTTCACATGCAATTCTGTGGGACTTTGGTGTTTTTTCCACCTAAGTGTGCCAGGCTGAGAAAACAAGCTTTTTTCACACAAGCTGCCATTCTCTTCCAGAAGCACCTATCTGTCAGTTTCCACCTCAGGAAGCCTCACGGCGACTTGTACATTATAGAGTGGATTTGTGTGGCTCTGTCACTTAGTTTGGCTGTAATGCACAAAACTATTAAAAGTGACTTTTCTGCGTTTCCCCATGTAATTCTGGCTTTTTCTTGTTTCACATGCAATTCTGTGTGACTTTGGTGTTTTTCCACCTAAGTGTGCCGAATGAGCTTCTCAGGCTGAGAAAACAAGCTTTTTCACACAAGCTGCCATTCTCTTCCAGAAGCACCTATCTGTCAGTTTCCACCTCAGGAAGCCTCACAGCGGCGACTTGTACATTATAGAGTGGATTTGTGTGGCTCTGTCACTTAGTTTGGCTGTAATGCACAAAACTATTAAAAGTGACTTTTCTTCGTTTCCCATGTA